>NC_081345.1:30916216-31216216 GCF_029784015.1 Lycium ferocissimum | reverse complement strand
ATTATGATGAGATTAGTTATGCTGGATTAATTACACGGAGATTCGTCATGTTAGAATTAGTTATCCTGGTATTATTTCTTATTTACTGGTAGATTTTTGCATTAAAAATAACATGCATTTCATAATTTTTAAGATGAACTTATTTGTGTTAAAAAAAAAATACTCCAACCTTATTGTAGAAAAATAGTTTGAGGGATCTCAAAAATATTTTTGTTAGTTTTATTGTTTTATCTAGGGATAACTAATCTCTACTACTATATTGTTTCTTATACTATATTATCCTATTATCTTCTTTTATTATCGTTTATTATTATTCGATACTTTTTTCATCTCTCGGGAATTTTAGCCTATCGAAAAATCCTTCTGCCCCGTCAAAAGTAGGATAAGATTTTTACGTACATTCTAACCTCCCATACCTCACTTCGCGGGATCATAATGTGTATGTTGTTGTATCTAAAAGATAATGAATTATGTTGTTATTATTATTTCACTATCTGACAAAAATAACTTATTCAGATACTATATTTAACCATGATAAAACTTATCTCAAAATTAATAATTAAACAATACTAAATTTTTATTCCAAAAATTATTTAAGCTTGTCGTACTCTGAAATAAAAGAAAAGTATTGCCAGCTAGTATCCAAACTGATGCAATCCACCCCCTCCCAAAAAAAAGAAAAGAAAAGGAAGTAGTAGCGAAAACAGAGTTTGCTTTCCCTTTCACTGGAATTTTCCATCCAAGTGGACTCAACCACGGCTCTGATATTTTTGGTATTTGTCTCACTCACTTTTGTCTTTAGTGATGCCTCAATTGATGAACACCGCCGATGTGCCGCCGGAGTTGCGGTGGCACAGGGCAAATATGTTACCCGTGAAGAGAGAAGACTCTTCGGATGAAGAACACTGCTCCCTCAATAAGCGATCCAAACTCATCTCCTCTTCTCTGCAAGTCTGTTTTCTCTCTCACTTTCTTCTCTTCCACACACATGAAAGCTTATTACTCCTCTCTCCCAATTTACGTGCCATTTTTTTTTATTTTTTGAGATTTAAACTGCATGAACTTTGACTAACATGATGTATTTTTTCAGTAGATTGATTGAGAAAAATTGCAAATTATAGTATTTTTCATTTTCACGTAGTTTTGAAATATATAAATTTAATCTTAAAATATTAACTTAATCTAATCCAGTTTAGTCAACTCTCGAAAAGCGAAAAGTGTCACGTAAATCTTTGGGACGGAGGGAGTAATTTTTTCTGCTCTTCGTTCAAAGTGATGCTTCTTTCTCATCCGCAGAATTTACTGTTTCAATTCTCAACAGCGCTTGTATTTGTATGTTTTGGTTGTGCATCTTGTTTTCATTTGCTCAAAATCTTCCATCATTGGTTCAAATCGAATCTCAAATGGAAGAAATCCGAAGATATTTACAGCCGATAGCTCGCAACAACACAACTTCCTATATTCACTTATCTTTCGGGAGTATATTTATGCACTTGCTAATGATCATGGTTTAAAATAGAAATAGGTCGATTTTGTTGGAAAATCCTGGTTATAACAATAAGTTTAGTTTCCTAATTGTGAAACGTTTAATTACTTGAATGTATCAACAGAAATAACATATGCTCTGAATTTCACTACACTCAGGGATAATGATGTTAGTTTGACTTTTATGGGTGTTAATCTGATTTGTGTATTATATTAGGTCTTGGGTAAGAAATAGTCTCAATAATGGTTTGATGTTAGTTTTATAGTGAAAATATCATCTTATTATATGCTAATTTATGCTCTGAGTTTATGATGTTTTATTGGATTTGTGTATTATACTAGTTCTTGTGTAAGAAAATTTCAAAGTAATGGTGTAAATGATAGTTTTATAGTGAAAACATCTCAAGGAAATGTGAGGTTTGAGTAGTTAAAATGTATTTGAATACATGGAAATTAGATAGAATAATACTATGAATTTATTTGCATAAAACATTTGGGGACTTACCAAATGGAAAGTGCTTGGTATCAAATGAAGTAAAGGTGTATAAATAACCATTTTAGAAACGTTTGTAGGGGAATAATCATGTACCAATTTGGGAATAAGAAGTTGGCTTATCATTATTGATGCCTTGATACTGCTTAAAGAGATACCAGTGAATTTACGTCAATTATTATCTTCTCTGAGGTCTGAATCAAGGATATTTTGCAGCAGCAACTAGGTTTTGGAGCTTGTGGTTTTTCAGATTCGTCATCGCAATTTGGCCAGACAGATGAGCCCAGTCCATTAGGTTTGCGGCTAAGAAAGAGCCCCTCACTGTTGGATTTGATCCAAATGAGGCTTTCTCAAGGGAGCAGCTCCAAGGCGGGAAGTCATGGGAAAAAGGAGCAGAAAGGAAGCACTGGAATGACGGAAAAGCTCAAGGCATCGAACTTTCCTGCTTCAGTTCTGAGAATTGGGAGCTGGGAGGTATACTTTTAGTTTTTTTTTTTTAAATGATTTGTATATAATGCTCAGTCTGAATTTCCATAAGTGAATGGAATTTTTTGCATCTACAGTATAAGTCAAGATATGAAGGGGATTTGGTCGCAAAATGTTATTTTGCCAAGCATAAACTTGTTTGGGAAGTCCTTGATGGTGGTCTCAAGAATAAGCTAGAGATCCAGTGGTCGGATATTATGGGGTTGAAGGCAAATTACCCAGATGATGCACCAGGAACCTTGGATGTAGTGGTAAGGGGTAATTAGCAATTTATTTTGCTATTGTCTTCGTGGAGTTATTTCCTTCACTGCACTAGCAGAATAGGCTCCAGTGTTGCACTCATTACTAACCTTAGTTGGTGTTATGAATCATTGGATTGCAGCTGGCAAGGCAACCTCTTTTCTTTAGGGAGACAAATCCACAACCCAGAAAGCACACTCTGTGGCAAGCAACTTCAGATTTCACTGATGGACAGGCTAGCATACACAGGTCTTACCCATTATCCCTGTAGTTCTTTTCTTCCTCATCAGTAATTTTACACCGTTGCTAGTCGTTAGCCAATTTTATCTTGTTTTCTTGACATCTCTATGGACATCTTTTGCCTGGACACATCTGTTCTTTTCAGCACGCCTTTTCCTTTCTTTCTGTTTCACTTTGGCAAGCATTTCAAATAACTTGTTTGACCTGCTTAGCTGCTTAGTTGATGCATGAAGATAATGACATATATCCAGAAAGGGTTTTTTTTTGTTTTTTGGATGACAAGGGAACTCACAGCCGCTACCCTTCGGGTGTGCACAGGGTAAACCCCGTTCCTGTGCAATAGCCCAGAAACCACACAGGAGAGGTAACCCGCACTAGGCAAGCCCCAGGCGACGAGCTCGACCCAGAAAGGGGTTTGCCTGAAATGAACGAACACTATTGACGGAGTAAAGTGCTCTAAATGGATCATGGCTATCACAGGGATTTTATTTATTTATTTATATGATAAGTAGTAGTCTTATTGGGTTTGGAGATTGATCTAGCAAGTAGCAATTGTTGATATGGAAAAGGCCAGGAAAAACCATTTTCTTTATTTGAACTTTTTAAAATGGTTTGGGATGGGGGTTTAGAAAAGATGGGCAGACTACATTGATTTACGCAGAATCTCTATCTTGAGTACGATTAGTTTATTTGACCAGTTATTTTTTGTTAGGAGAGGTGAGACAGAAATTTGTGATTGAGGCTTAATTATTTTTGTAGACGAAGAGAGGCAATACTAGAAAGATAAGGTAGAGTGGGTTGCTGGTGCACTTAATTTAGTGAGTAATGGTTAATGCCTGTAGGAATGGCAACGGGGCGGGGCAGCTTTATGTGGTGTGGGGCAGGTTCAAAAATAGAAATTTTGTTATGTGAAGCCGGTTGGAGTCTTTGCAGGTTAAGGCTGAACCACACCGCAACCGCCCAGCCTCGCCCCGTCGCCATCTCTACTTAATGGTTCGCCTTGTGGCCTAATCTAACTGTAAGAGCATTTCAGTATGACAACCGAATGGAATGTCTCAGTAGATGCTGTTTCGAGTCTCAATAGCCGATTAAGTTTCCCAATTTCAGTTTAGTCATAGTAAAAAGTTAACACCAAAGCCCACAATTATTAGTAACTAGTAAATTTAAACTAAGTAGATTTATAAAAGATTTCCAAGCTTCTATATAATGAATTCAGATACTACCTTTCTATTTTTTTTTGTGAGAAAGTAAACAGCTAAAAATAACACACATTAAGGTTAATTCATAACGCTACTTTACGTATCACGTATACTTCTTTGTAATTTATAGTTAAATTATATTTTACGAATGAAACTTATTGAAATTTAATCTAATTGAGAAAAAAATATTTAAAAAATTAAAAGTACTAAATTTCATCTTTAAAACTGCTAATTACACAAAACAGATTTAAATTATTATTAGTTATATATTGAGTAGATGAAATTCTATGTAAATAAAATACAAACTTTTTAATTAGCAACAAAAAATGATCAGGGAAACACCACCTCTTGCCCTTGCAACGCCAATTTCAAGACATATTTGCTAAAGTCCTGGTACTTTTGTAAATAATTGCCTCTACTCAAAGCGCATAGAGTTAAGATTACGTGGCTATCGAACCTGTAACGTCTAACCATGAACACCCCTAGTAACATCACTAAAGACTATATAAATCGACAATTGTTCAGTGCATGATGTGGAAGTCCTAAGGGGTCGTTTGGTGCGCTGGCTAAATTTATTCTGGGATTATAATCCCGAGATTTTAGTCCTAAGACTAATTTATCCATACCTTCTACCAAACAAAGTATAAAATGAAGCCCAAACTTAATTCTGGGATATCCCACCTTATCTCGCGTACCAAACGACCCCTAAAAGACTGAACGGCTGCTTGCTAATATGCTCAAATTTTAGAAAGAAAATTCGAAAAAGGGAAGAAGGAAAAACCTTTGTAATTGCTTCATAGAAATTCGCATTTGGTTGCACGCGAAGTTAGTGTCAAACCTGCTTCTACAATAGGGAGTTTTAGGATGTAGTGGTTGCACCCGTTTTGATCTACCTTCTTTGGTCTTTGGCTATGGTGGATAGTTGCAGTATGCACACAAAAAATGGAAGTGCGGTTTTAGGATGTAGTGTTTGCACCCGTTTTGATCTACCTGTTTTGGTCTTTGACTATGGTGGATATTTGCAGTATGCACACAAAAAATGGAAGTGCCCAACGGTAAAGGGAATTTATGATTTCCAGCAGGTTTAAGCATATTTTTTTTTCATCGGTTACAAGCTTACTACTCTGTCATAGTGGCCATAATTAAGAGGTGCCTTTTAAGAAAATTCTTTGCAGTTTTCTTTTTCAAAAGAGGTGACTAAGCAACATTTTTAAGAAGGTACATAGAGGGAAAAAAGGCAAAATTGTGAGAAAAAAGATAAATAGAAAACTTACATAGGAGAGTGCCACGTCACCGGACCTATGTCTCGGCTTTATATAAATACTAGTCCAGTGAAGCCCGTGTTGAGCCCGGGTCCAAGATCAAGATAATAATGCACTTCATAATGTTTTTAATTAAAAAAAAAATTGTGTACGTTTCTTAGGCACAACTCTTTTAAAATGATCGCTTCTTAATCATGTATTATTCATTGGTTAAATTTTTTGATCATATAATTAGATAATTTACTAAAAGAATTGTTATAAGAAAGCAAGTTTGCTTGGGATAAACAGATATCAAAGAGACAGAGATAACTTGATGTTTAGTAACAAAATTTAAAGTATGCAGAATGATTTCAAATTGACTATAGTCATAAATTGAAAAGGAATTTTTTATATTTTATGAATTTGTGAGCATATAATTTCTAGTTAGAGGTAGGAATAGCATGTTTTGCTATTCATTGATTAACTACTAGGGCCTATTAACTACTCATAATTTCATGTGACGATGGTTTATGCTAAACAAAAATGGTGATTAAAGTCTAGGTTTAGATGAAATTCAAAATAAATTGAATTCCTTGAAACATAGTTTAAGAATTGATTTAGTTTGTCATTAACTCATTGATGCTTTATTCTTAAAAGAAAACTTCCTTACTCAACCAACTAAGGATTACATAATTTTTGACAAATTAAATTGTTTGCAAGAAAAGAAAGATGCGATTATCAATATTTAATAATTATGGGATTGAGGAGTTGATCACTTGGTAAGCATCTTTTCTCTTTTCTATCCCACTTAATTAAGCAAATTGAATAAAATTTAAAGGTTCTTTTTCTTTTATTTTCCAAGATTTTAATCTATTAATTGTTAAAAAGTTTTAAAATTTATTTTCTATTGTATAGTTGTGTTAAATCATTAAATCTAACTTTATATTTTCAGCATAACCTTTTTTTTTTTTAAACTAAAAATAAGATCAAGACAAATTTAATGTTAATTTAAGAATTACTAAAGAAAATTTGATCGATAGAGTACTCTTCCGGTGCCAAATGAGTTCGTCAAAGTTATTATCATCACCATTTTAGATTATCTTTGTGCATAGTTATTTTTATTAGATGACATCATCACTATTAACAATTTTTTTAGCATTTTTAAAGGGCTCAAAATTGATTATATTGAACAAATTGATTGTGTCAACCTAAGTAAAAATGAAATAAAGTGGGGGAAAAAATAAGAGATAGAAAAAAGATATGCTATCAAAAAGGGTTTCAAAGTGTCTTGATTCATTGGAATATACTTTGATACATGAAGTAATAAATAGCAACTCCAAGGACAATTTGAAAGAGCAAATCAATTTGATTGGGCCAATCAAATAGTTACAATGTAACTAAGTACTACAAAACTCATTACATTGCCCCATATATATAGTAGTAATATAGATTATGAAGGGTTTTAATACCAGCCTCGCCCCGTCGCCATCTCTGCTTAATGGTTCGCATTGTGGCCTAATCTAACTGTAAGAGCATTTCAGTATAACAACTGAATGGAATGTCTCAGTAGATGCTGTTTCGAGTCTCAATAGCCGACTAAGTTTCCCAATTTCAGTTTAGTCTTAGTAAAAAGTTAACACCAAAGTCCACAATTATTAGTAATTATGAAGGGTTTTAATACCATGTTGCACCTGTAGTAGCTTTTGTATTGTATCACAGTGATTGCTGATTGCAAGTATTATGATTACAACTAATACTGGTTGTAGGCTCTTTTAGGTCTGTTCACAATTTCTAGCATTTCCTTCGCTTTGTCTTAATGTAGTTTAGTTTTGATGTTAAAACTCTCCAATTCTTGTTGTGTTCCAGGCGACATTACTTAGAGTGTCCGCAGGGTTTGTTGGGAAAGCATTTTGAAAAGCTTGTGCAATGCGATCCTCGTCTTAACTTCCTGAGTCAACAAGCAGAGATAACATTAGATTCTCCTTATTTTGATTCACGGATATCGGTATTCGAAGACTCACATGTAAGTGACCGTGAATTTGACCTGAATAATGAAGGAAGCCCCTACTTGCAAAGTGCCACTTCACCTTCAGGAGCTCAGTGTTCTTCCTCAAAAAGTGAGCAAGATCCTGTTGGTAGACCTTCGGAACATATTCACCATGAAAAGCCATCCCCAAGCTCAGGTAAATATGTCAATTTTATTTGAGAAGTAAAACTTGAGTTCTCTGGTGAGGTATGTCTTTGAAGATGTCATTATAGTTGTTCCCTTGGGCAGCTTGGTTGATGATCATCATCCGTTACCCCCACCTTTCCAAAAAAAGTGACAAATTGATTGCCGTTTCCTTTTTAAGGAGTTGAGAGGAAGTTTGCTGCCTGTTTCCTTGGTTTTATTGTACTCCTATTTTGCCGGTACAGTTGTGTGTTTCTTGAATTTAATTCACATTTAGGAGGTTGTCTCTGTTCAAAAAGAGCGATATGACCGAAATCGGGTCTATGGACATGTTATCCTGTGTTAAGGTTTGTTGATCTCTGCCACTCTATGGTTTATTTGAAGTGGTTAGGAGCTGGTTCTATATTGCTATCTGAATGTACGTTGTTCTTGTTAGTGTGCCGTTTCACTAGGATTTGTTTTGGTTGTCTGTAACTTTACATTTAACGTGCAGTTATTGATACAGGGGCAAGTGAAGATATGAAGAGTAGGGAAGTGGAGCAATGGAAAGGGCTCAGTAACCTCAATCAACTCAGAGTGCCTGGATTACATCCCTCCGTGTCAATGAGTGATTTAGTGAGCCAGCTTGAGCAACGCGTATCAGAGCAGAAGACATCAAAAGTCATCAACCTCGTCAGTAATGAACGGGAAAGCTTGGAAATACTGGAAGATATCTCCAAATCCTTGCTTAGTGACACTCAAAATGTGTCAGCATCAGATGAGAAATCTCTTATGTTAAGGGTCAATTCTCTGTGCTGCCTTCTTCAAAAGGATCCTGCAACAGTTCAAACGAGTGAGAACTGTGGTGATGTTGCGACGGGTGAAAGAAGGGTTGATGGAATAAATTTCATTCCCACAGCACCGTTTGGAAGAAAAGTTGGAGAAGATCCTTCTACGCCGGAGGATGAACCAAACGATCTCTCTGGTTGCAAGCCGGCTTCAACAATGTCAAGAAAGGACTCAGTCGGGGAGCTGTTGCTGAATCTTCCTAGGATAGCATCACTGCCCCAGTTTTTGTTCACCTGTGATGACTCTGCAGGTAACCAGGCTAGATAGTTTTTGCTCAACTCTACATCAGATAATCATTAAAAAGGATGTCTCTAGTTCTGTTGTATATATATTTAAAAGTAGGTTAGCAACAGTATGTTCAGTTTAGGATTTGGATCTTTGATGTATCAGTTTAGGAATGTTCAGGTATAGAATGTTTTCGTGCCTTTGTATCGAAAGTTAGTGTTGTGTATGTTTTCCGATGCTTTCCTTGTTGGCACTGCTGCGTTATTTGGCTAAGTACTCCCTCCGTTTACTTTTACTTATCCACTATACTAACAACAACGACGACGACATACCTCCTTTGTATAGAAAGTTAGTGTTGTGTATGTTTTCCGATGCTTTCCCTGTTGGCACTGCTGCGTTATTTCGCTAAGTACTCCCTCCATTAACTTTTACTTGTCCACTATATTAACAACGATATACCCATATCCAGTGTGATCCCACAAGTGGGGTCTGGGAAGGATAGAGAGGGAAGGATAGAGTGCACACAGACTTTAACTCTATCTTGGGAGGTAGAGAGGTTGTTTCCGATAGAACTCGGCTCAGAATAAAGCAAAAACAAGGCAGGTCAAAAGGGAAAAGGAGCAGTAACTCCAACAAAACAGTACGCTAAGCGGATAAGAAAAGAAGTAGATAGTAACAGAAATCGAAGGATAAGAAGCTACATGAGGAATATTACTTGTCTACTATACTAAAAATAAATTTTCATTTTAGCATATCAAGAAAAAGACAATCTCTTTTTCTTGTTTTATCCTTAACATTGACTACTTATTTTCCGAATCTTTTTCCAATTCCATTTACACTATATACCAAAAAATATGGATATTATAATGAATATATAATTCATTTATTATTCCATAAAGAGAGTGCTAAGTCCATTGTAGATAAAGTAAAAGTGAACGGAGGGAGTATAAATTTGCACAGAGCATGATATTCAGGTCTTGCCCAAAGAACGCAGAATAAAACATTAGATTCAGACAACACAGGACAATATTCTAACGTGCACAAGAAAAAAAGAAGAAGAGAATACTGGAACTGTTTTAAGATTCCCTTCACCCTCTGTTTGGATGGTTGTTTCCCGTGGTTCATTAATGTACAGTATGGTATGGTGCAGTATGGTGTTGTATTGTATTGTACTGTATTAATGAACACAATGTTTAGATAGACTGTATCGTTTGTTGTGGTTTAATAATATTTGTATCGTTTGGTTTGACTGTATGATACTGTATGATAACTTGTAAATTTACTAAAATACCCTTAACCCTTAACTCTTAATTAGAAATTAGTTTTTATATATTAATAAAACTCAGGTAAAGAATAAAATAGGAACTTTAAAAAATAAGTAGGTAGTGGGTGGTAGGGTCGGGGTGAGTGGGTGGGGAAAACTCACAGTTTTGATATCCAGAGTGAATGCTGAAGCTGATGGCATCAATTCCACAAACCTAATTTTAAATGTGTAGTCAATAATTAGTAGTTAATGTACATTCCAAGTGTCCCTAACAAAACAAAAAAAAAAAACATAAAATCCAACAACCCACTAGATTGTTATGACTGGGACATTGCATGTTGATGACCTGAAGGAGGATGAATCAAGTCAAGATTTATACTGTTACACAAGCTGAATCGGTCAACTTATCAGACCAGTATGACCTTAATTAATATTCATGGTCAACGTCTTAGTTTAACTTTTGTCCATTTTAGACATTTCAGTATCACTTCTTTGTTTTCCCTCCAATTAAAAATTCCATACTTTTATTTTATTTAAACGTCTCCATGATTAAATCAACATGCGGAGTTGCAGACTCAATAGACATGAAAGTGCCTATGTGAACGTGTACTATAACGGTGGGGAGATGCAGAAATTTCATAATCTCAAAGCAGAATAACCTCTTGCTGAATTTTCAAAAATCCTTATTCCCTTTGAACAGAGACGACCAATACACAAAAGACTGACCACTAATATACACGATAATTGAAGTCAATAAGCTGATTGTTAATGGCATTTTACTTCTCAAAGCAGTGTGTATATATTGACACTTGACAGCAAACTAGCTATACCTAGTCAGAAAAAGAAAGGACACGATGTTCACACGTCGTTAGCCATGAATAGGGGTGTTCAAATGAGACCGAAAAACCGATCCGAACCGGTAAACCGAATCAAACCGACTTGATAAACCGAAAACCGGCTTGGTTTGACTTGATTTGGTTTTAAATTTTAAAAAACCGATAACATTTGGTTTGGTTTGGTGTTAAACCAAAAAAACCCGAACCAAAACCGAACCAAACTGATATATATATATATATATATAAGTCCAATACAAATTCAAATAATTAGTAAGAAAAGTGTAGCCCATTTAAGTTTAAGGTAAAATAAAAAGAAATTTGCTAAAGGTAAAATAAAATTTCTCCCTTATTCAGTTTTACGGTTCCCTCATTTACATGGCATCTGAATTACTACTAATAAGCTAGCATTTTATCCATAACAAATTAAAGGGAAGAAAACTGTACAATTGGAATTTAAAAAGATTTGGTAGATGACTTTGTCTTTCTGTTTATCATTTTTTGTTTTAACTTTTGTGCTTTCTTCTCAATGCTTCATAAACACGATGAATCTAGATAACGAAAATTTCGGAGGAAATAATGCGTAATATCAAAAGTATATATATAAGGAGTAACTACAATCATGAAAAGTAAATGTTATGCTTCTATAATTCCTATACCCATAGCCATAGGCCTATACCTAAATAAAGTTAATGAATTAATTAAGAAGATTCTTAGATTTCAATGGATCACTGTCAAAGCCGTATTTAGTTACCATTTTATTCAAAGGTTCTTTTTATTAATACATTCTTAAAATCCGAAAAAACCCGCAAAAACCGAACCAAACCGATAAAACCGACAAAACCGAAACCGATAGAATTTATACTTTAATGGTTTGGTTTGGTTTGAATATTTAGAAAAAACCGACTTAATTGGTTTGGTTTGGTTTTAACCAAAAATCGAATCAAACCGGACCATGAACACCCCTAGCCATGAAAATGAAAGAGCACGTTTGTTAATCAATTGTCTGACCAAAGGGAGCCCGTGGAACTATAAATTAAAGAAGCAACTTGATAATAAAAGGCGAATTGTAAGTGCTAACTTTATGAGGACCACACTTCTCTTTTTATATCAAAGATCTAACCAATTGCAAATTGCCACTTCAAAATGAATATTCGATGTTTTCTTTTTAGAAAGGCCATGAGAATTATTCACTTTTTTTACTTTATGGTGTTTAGCCATAAATATTTCAAATACAACTTGAAGTTATATTTGAAATGTGGAAAACAACCAAAATCTTATTTTTCATTTTTTTTCACTTTTTTGATTTTCTGTTTTGGACCTTTACTTTTGTTTTTCTGTTTTAATTTTTTACCTCAAATTTTTTTATGTTGTTCAGTTTTTACCCTAAAAGTTCATACAACTTTTTTCACTGGTTAGAGGCAACTTATGTTGCTTAGTTGCTTTCCATTAATCCAATAAACATTGAACATCATGTGCTAAAAAGTATGTAAAAGAAAAGAAGCATGTAGGAACTTTGCAACAAAGCCATATTTAGAGATGCTATATTTTTTGTGTACGCCAGTAAGCTTCCCAGTTGCAGCCTTTTGATGGAAAGAAACCATCAGTCTTGAGCACTCCATAAGCTGATCTCGAGTATAGTTGCTATATTTCTCGCACTTGTTATGTTTATTAATTGTTTTGGGTGGTTTTGCTACTTTTTAGAAATTGGGGGTACAAATCATATTTCATGTTTTTTTTTTTTTTAAGAAAAAGCATATTTCAACAACCAAATATTATTTGCAAAAACTATGGCCAAACACAACTCCAACTTTAAAAATTCTAAAAAAACGTGAATTTTTTTTTTTGGTTTCTATGGCCAAACGCCTACTAAATAGTTTCTTGAAGAAAAACCAAAAGGAACCGTCCAAGTCCATTCTACAGTATGTGCTTGAATATCTCGCCATTTGATTTTTGAGTTTAATTATTTTTTAAACTTCTCGTGTTTTCTGAATTATACTGTTATATGGGTGTTCAGGATATATACAGGGGACACTTTACTGTGTTAAAAATTGCTAATTGTAGCTCGTAAGTATTAAGTGATGATTAACTTATGTGAAAAAAGTGGTAATATAAAATTTGCAAAAATTTGCAAAAAGTTACTACTAACATTTAAAAATAAGTTTTACTGTGTTAACTTTCTAGAATAGTGGAATAAATTTCTAATCAAACTAATAAAAACTGTATTCGAGAAACAACTATAGAATCATCGATCACGCACGTAAGTATTTTTAATAGGTGTGTTATACGTACTAATTATCACTTGTGGATGAACTTGATAATAACATGAATGATTCATGTTCCATATGGGCGACTCAATGATTAATTAAACGATGAGTGCTCATAGCCTCATAGAATCTACTGCTTTGTTCTTAATTTATCTACAATCTAGAAAACTGTTTGATGTTTACAAGCACTAAAGAAAAGGCTAAGAAGGTCCCATAAGGCTAATAATGCAAATGGACAGACTGTAGATTTTCTACTTAAAGAGTAATTTTTTCAAATGTCCTTGTGAGATGAAAGAAACAGGGATTTGCATGTATTTTTGCTTTGTCACACTCTCTCTTTTGACTATCTTAATTTTATCGTGCATGGTAGTCCAAAATCAAATTAATTTTTAAAAAACTGTATAGGTTCTTAAGTTCTTGAACTAGAATTTAATGCTTTTATGATATTTTCAACAGGTGCTTGCTATTGTATTCACAGTTTTGCAAAACTAAACTTTTTATTCAAAAAAATTGTCAAATAAATTAGACAAATGAACATACCGTATATAGGAAATATTTAGACGAAACGGAACTAAAGACATTCATGTACAGGAAAACTAGCCCATGAAAGTATGGCTCGTTCAACCCGTGCAAGTTTGAGCGAGTTAATAAGGGGAGAAGAACACAAATGTTCATTGCACTCAAAATAATTACTCACCCCTGCCTTCTTACTTTCATACCCCCAAAACTATTTACCCGGATGCCCCAAAAACTAGGATACCAGCATGGTATCTCTTATATACCATGAGTATCACATAGTATTTCTTCCATTTCTTCAAAAACACTCATCAGCCCTATATGAAACTCATATGGTATATAATATATTGACAAGGTATCATAGAGGACCATGTTCATTCTAACATTCAAAAAACACATTTTCCTAAAATAAAATAAAACTCTATGATATCATCATGTTATATACATATCTTTGAGACATGGTATCATGGAGGACTGGTTCAGTCCTTTAATGAGACACTCCCTCAGTCCTCCATGCTACCATCATGGTATATAGTATACTGAGATGGTATCATGGAGGAAGGGTTTTGGGCGAGGGAGTACTCGGGTAAATAGTTTTGATCGACTGGGTAAAAAGGAAATTAGTTTATAAGGGGCCATGACCATGTAAATATTTTACCTTTTATGTGTATTTTGTGTTGTTTACTCGTATAATAACCAGCTTAACTCGCTCATTTAGTAAGTCAGTCTATTTTGACCCCCAAATTTAATAGTACATCTAAAAGTTATGTTGATTTGGCTAATCATCTAATCCAAATTAACCTTTAGAGACACTGTTAAAATATTTTTTCAAAAACTTAACTTTGTTATTACTACTATATATAAGGGACAAGGGGCTTTTGTAGTCCTCACAAAAATTTCCAATAAAATGTCAAACTTTTTAATTAATTACCTTAGGTCCTAATATTATTTTTTAAAGTCAAATTTACTTTTTGTTCTGAAGGTCTACTTTTCAAAAGCTGTCAAACCTCCTATCTTATTTTCCCTATTTTTTGGTTTTCTATCCGGTGCCCCGTATTCATATTTGTGCCCGATTAATCCAAATAATTCGCATTGTGTAGCGTCCATTCGGGGAAAGCACTCCCTCCAAAGATTTTTTCATACCTAGACTCGAACCCAAGACCCTTGATTAAGGGAGGAGCAGCTCTGTCCGCTGCACAAATTCTGTATTTGTCTTAAAGTTCATTAATTAATTTAGAACTAAATAACTTTGAAAAATTAGGATCCAGAACTCATAAACGTCAAATTCTGGCTCTGTGTTTGATTATTTGAAGAAAATAATTTCATCAAAAATGAAAGTTAAAATATTAAAGGAGTGAAATGAAAATTTTGCTTTTATATATTCAAAATATACTTATATGAAATTTAATTATTACTAGCATAAATTATATTTCTTTAATTAAAATATCTACTTTTATATCTTGAGTTTGGGCCTGGGCTTAGCACGGGCCTCACAGAACTAGTATATCTTATATATACCTATAATAAAAAGAAGTTCTTTTAGATTTATTTAGTAATCAAATAAATTATAAAAAATAAAAAAATTATTGGATAGGTTGGGTTATGACTATTATTTAACCCATCTTGACCAAACTTCGGTCCAGTTTGAACATGATTTGAAATTAGTGACTTGAAGTTGGTTTTATTTAAAGTTGGAGTTTTGTTTGGACATGCAATTTGAATTTCTTAAGTTGTATTTTTTCTCACAAACATGAAAACTCCACAAGTTGTAAAAACTATCAAAACTTCCCCAATTCTTATACAATCTTACCAAATGAGCAAACTATATCTAATTTAATACGCTACTAGAAGACATTTCTAAAAAATACAACATTTATTAATCGAACTTTAGTTCAATAAAAAGGAAAATTGAACAAGTTGTAGTGTAACTACTCTTTAATATAATCCTTCCACGTGATACAGACAATTTCTTCATGTCGAGCATGCATTTCCGATCAGATGACCAAGAAGACGAACCAACATTGTTACTTTGAGTCAAGTTTTACATTTAAAAAATATATTAACCAACTTATGGATCTTTTTAAATTTATTGGTCAAGTTTTACATTCTAAAAAATTTGATCATGATATAAAGTTGAAATTTTGTGCAAATTTCATAAACAAATGCTGATTTAAAATCAAAATATAAAATCATGATTCCAAATCGCAAGGCCAAACGCTTGCCTAATTATCTAAGCCTAAGTAACTTTGGGCAAGAGCTGTGCAATAACTGATTTATTGATTCATCTCATTTTCACTATCCAAATTCAATCCAAACCGTACATTTACCACTCTACTCCAAAGTCACTACTCTTGGTATGTTGTCCCATTAACACAATAAGTTCAATTCATTATGTTAAACGAGGCCTGGCCTAACTGACACCACCGACGCAACGGAAATTAGAGCTTTTCAACAATGTCATTTTTCTTTTAGTAATAGTATATTTTCACTTGATCAAATACAAAATCAAAATTGCAGTCACATGTTATTTACAAGAGCATCTCAATAAACAGACAACTGAGGAGTGGTTGGGGCTGGACGTGGAGATGGCGGAGCCTTTTTTGCACTTCTTCCATTACCACTTCCTTGGTAATAACTCAAACAGTTACTAAACCATTTGTATTTGCATACGCTGTCTCTTGTACTAACACTGTCTATATCAGACAAAAAACTAATCAGCTTTTTCAATGTGAAATCCTCTGAGATTTGCTTGGAAGGTGGTGATGGTTTAGGTGGTGGTGGTGATGAAACTGATGGTCTTTCAATTGTTTTCTTTGTCGTGAGAATTTGTGTGACATGATGATTATTTGGTAATATTCGAGCTTCAGTAGTTCTTTGTAGGAAAAAAGGAATGTCATGAGAATGAATATTGATGAAGTAGACGCAAGTGCTGGAATCTGCATGTTTTTCAATCTGATTGATAACAGTACTGTTTAGTTAGTTATATGAGTCAAGTGAAGAAGTGCAACGGGCATTTGTAGATGTACTTGGAAGGGAAATGGGTGTAGTAGGTGCAGTGTGAAATTAAATGAGTGAATGTTCAAAGTCATCTCTTAAATTAAGACTTGACCATGCTCAAGAAAGGAGGCAAATTATGACTATGACCATGCTCAAGAAAGGAGACAAATTATGAGCAAAAAGCGGATGCATGACTAAATTGTATGAGTTGAATTTTTAAGACTCTTAATATTGGTCTCCTTTTATTTTTGAAGTGATGAATTCGTAACTTCATATCTCGTATTTATTATACTTTTATACATTTTTACATATAAATTTATGCCCCGCGTGAAAAAGACTGGGTTTAAATGAACCCGACACTGACAAAGGCGGATCCATGATTTAAATTTTGAGTATTCAATTTTAAGATTTTTATACTGAACCCATTACATTTTTAAAGTTATGAGTTCATATCTACTATTTATTACAATTTTAATAATTATTTACACATAGATTTATACTTCGCGCTGATAGTTAGGGGTTCAATTCAACCCCCACTTTCTATGCTACATACTCCACTGGGTACTGATACATTGGATGCGCCCCTTGATTAGGAGTCAAAAAGTATTGTATTTTTCCTTTCTACGTGTTCGATCCTTTTCGTCATTTGAATACATATCTTTTTGCTGGTTGTCAAGTATCAACAATTTGCAACTCGCTTACTAAACTATGAACCAAGTAGTGAGAGGCAAATGGAGGAGCGACCTTATACGAAGAGGGTTGGGGAATTTAATTTGTTACTACTCATTTTTTTAATTTAATTAGCCTAAAATCTATTTATTTATTAGGTCAATTAGTTAAATTATTAATAATGAGATCACAAGCAACATAATATCTAAATTGTGTTAATCTTTATTCGATAACGTGAATATAATATACAAAAAATGTCGTAATATGAATAGTGATGCAGATAATTAAAGCCAACTAATTGAGAAGTAAGATATAGATGAATTCTTATTGATTCTCCTGGTTTAGATAATGAAGATCTCTAAAGACCTAGTGATAAACTACAAAAATGATTGAAATTAACTATAAAGTCATGTGTAATAAGGTGAAATCAGATAATTACAATGGTCCGGAATTGGAAAATTGTCACACCCTGACGAGGAGCATGACGGGCGCCGATCTATAATCCGGATACCACCTGGCGTAACAGTTATCATGATTATCATATAACCGTTATTCGATATAATATGACTCTAACATGACTGAAAGGACACCTGCACGCAGAAAGTGCCCAAATATAGAAATATGCAATGATCTGGCATATATATATATATATATATATATAGAAGCGAGCCGACAAGGCCGCAAAAAGATCATAAGTGTCATAAACCGGCAAGGCTATCAGGAGAATATCAAAACCCCAAATCAAGGCCGACAAGGCCAAAGATAATATCTACGTACCCCACTATGTCTATGAGCCTCTACGAGTGTGCATGCAAAAGCGTAAAGGTTGGGACAGGGCCCCGACGTACCCATAGCATATAAACATATATCATAATAACATAGGTATACCAAAAGATAGAAAGCCTGGAGTAATGGTAGTTCTTGACGCCGCTGAAACTAGAAGTCCTAATGTGGTGGAGGTCCTCCGCTATGACTTTCAGGACCTGCAGCATGAAATGCAGTGTCCCGGGCAATGAGACGTCAGTACGGATAAAAGTACTTAGTATGTAAGGCAGGAATCAATAACCTAAGTAAGGCAAAAATATAAAGAGGATAGAAGTAACCTGAGCCATCTGAGAGCGTACGATATGCAATGCATGAGTTCAAAAAAAAATAAAAAAATCTTATGCAAGTATATACATATAGTAGTATCATCACCGTGTCATCATCATATCATCATCATCCCGCGTCCGGGGTATCATCATAACATGGCTATTGCAGTGGTGTGCACATGTATGTGCCTGCCCGGCCGACTATAGCGCGGCGCGGTATAGTAAAATTGTGCAATACATACATACATACATACACACACACACACACACACACACACATATATATATATATATATATATATATATATATATATATATATATATATATATATATATATATATATATATATATAGGAGTTAATGAACTAACATTGGGCCTCTTGGAGTGATGTAAGGTCGGTAACCTCTCGAATGAATTATGAAATTCGCATTGAATCCAAGAAAATAACTTAATAATGATAAACATGATAATATTTCAAGAATCAATCAAATAATTAAGGCATTAAAATTTGAAGTACAAAGCATAGGAATGGAGTGAATTGTTAGAGAGCGCTCGTGTTCATATTCTAGTTAGATTCGTGCCAAATTAAAGAAAGAAAGGAACATACACTTTACATACCTAAAATCGTCGATCGCTACTTGAAGGAATTCCTTATTCCGAAGCCCGCTTGTCCCTTGCCCCTACATGACGATATATGACCTTAGCTAAGCCTTAATTGATCATGTATACCAACACATATATATAATGTATCTTTGAGGCTACTTGGGGGGTTAAGGGAATTCGAGCAGTATTTCCTTTACAACTTCTACTTCCAGCAATCTTCCAAATGACTCCCAACTGCCAGTAATAATGTCATCAACAAACATAATCAAGAGATTACATTCAAACTAGAATTCTACCCAAACTTCTTTTCGAATTCCATCCATAGCCAACAACTATCATACCGTACTTTATGATCTTTCTTTCACAATTATTTTCACATTTGGGACTTGCTAAGCCTTTTTATCAACTCAACATATGAAATAAAGTGAGAACCATACCTTTTATCTTGAAGAACTTCACTTCACACAATTCACTCTAAAACTTATCCACCACAACTTCAACTAGAAGTAAGAACAAACTCCTTCCATATGTTGACACCCAATTTTGTCCCGCCTTCCTTCAATATTTATTTACATTTCTAGTATTTTTGGCAATTTAAGAAATAATTTTTTATTATTTACTATAATTATTAGATTTTACCGACATTTCATGGTTCTATTATGGTTACTTGCTATCATTATTTTTATTATTATTATTATTATTATTATTATCAGTATCGTTATTATTATTTTGTCATTATTATTATTAGTACCGGGTCTTTTATTTAAATTCGAATTCAAAATCGAGCCTAATCAACAACATTATTTTCGGACTAGCCCATTATCTGTAAAATAATTACCAGCCCATTCGTTTTAATACCCAGCCCAAAAATTGCTTAACCCAACCCAATACCCGACCCGACCGCCCCTTTCACTTAACAAAGGAAACCCATTAGGGTTTCCTTCATTTTCTCCTCAGCAGCGCCGCACGCCCTACCCCCTTCCCCTTCTCGGTTTCTCTCTTCTTCGATGAATCGGGCAAACCCGCAGCAAGCTTTCGATCCTCTCAGGCTGTGTATGGCCATATCGGGAAGGGCAATTAATACTTGTCCCTTCCCTGTCAGTTTTTCAACGTTTGAAGAGGGGTAAGACTTTTGTTTGCTTCTTCTTTCCTTCTGTTTGCGTCTGAAACATAGTAATGAATTTTGTTTGTTCATGAACCCATCGTTTTCTTATAAGTCTCTTTTTGATTTTTGGGGTACAAAAGCTTGATGGGTTTTGTCTACTTCTGGATTTTTCTGGTCAAGATCTGAAACCAAACGTTGTTGAGCCTAAACATCCCGCCTAATTTTCAAATTTCTCAACCCAAGCAAACCCTAATCTGGACCTATAAATACGAAGCTTTGCTGCTCATTTTGGGGGGGTTTTTGCGCGGTCCAATATCCCTCTTTTAAGCAATATTAATCTTATCAGTCTTATATTTCTGAGTGTCGAACAAAACATTCAATCGTTTTTACCTTTCGTTAGTTTTGATACTACATTGAATCCGAACATCGCAAGCTTGGATTCGATAGTGTTCGAGGGTATATCGAAAGCCCCGCGCCTCACTTCGCTGCACCCGAAGCAGGTCGGTGAACAACTTCCCTTTTAGTTGGTTTAGTTTCAGTCTGGTATTTGACAAATGTTTTTGTGTCCATACGTGTTGGTTGTCGCCGCTGGTTTATTTTCAGCTTAGTAGCATGGTAGCCTTAGGTGTACTCGTAGTTAGTTAGTTTCGTTTCGGTTTAATAGTTAAGGTATTTAGAGGTTCATGTTTTATTAAGGGTTTAATTTTCAGTTCAGTAGCTAACAGAGTTTAGCTGTTTATGTCTCAATTTAGTTCAGTTAATCATGAGCCTGTTTAGCTGAATATTGATACAAGTCCATTCATCTGCTGGTATAGTTAAATGATTTTATGTTAATATAAGTTATATATGGTTAGCTTGCTAATTTGAGAGTGATGTTTGCTTTAGTCCAAGGTAGCTTTCATATTTTTCATCTTCCGATTCTGGTATGTATACATTTCCATGCTTGGTTATTTGTTTAGCTCAACATGTCGCTAGGGTGTATTTAAATGCGTATATGATGTAGTTCCACTGTCTCACTCAATTGCTTGTTGTTAGTTTGCCTGCATTATATGTTAGTTCAGTCTAAGAGATGTTTGAATGCTCTTGATTAATGTTCAGCTACTTAGTTTGTTTTGCTTAATGTGGCAGTTGGTAAGAAACTGTATTTAGCCTTTTAGTTTGTTTGCTTAGTGTTGTAGGTGGTATAAAACCATGTTTAGTTTGTTCTGTCAGTTTAGTGTTGCTTGTTGTATAATCAGGTATATGCTAGATTAGCAAAATATAGTGGTCATTTAGTCTTGATAAAGGATCCGTTGGTTAGTCTGATGCAAT
Source organism: Lycium ferocissimum (assembly GCF_029784015.1). Lineage (NCBI taxonomy): Eukaryota > Viridiplantae > Streptophyta > Magnoliopsida > Solanales > Solanaceae > Lycium > Lycium ferocissimum. The sequence continues at coordinate 31,194,952 of NC_081345.1, read as the reverse complement.
TAGGCTTGGGTTAATCATGTGCTAGTTAGGTCTACACTGCTTATTTATTCTCCGTTTGATTTGTGCTATATATGAGTTTGTAGTCTGCTAATCATGTGCATGTGTTTACCTTTTAGTTGTTCTATAGTGGTTCACTTTATATCTTGTTAGGTTAGCCATATGTATTTAGCTTATAGCAGCGTAGATACCATCTGCTACTCTGTCTGAAACCTGTTTCCTGCCCTAACTAGTTTCTTTGTTTCAAAATGTTAAATTCTTGGCTGCATTTTTTTTTGTTTATTCAAGGCTGCACTATTGGTTATTCACTGTTATATTTCTGAGCCTATAAACTGCTATTTTTCTAAGGATGGGGTCGTATGTACCTAAAACTTCATAATATCTTTTCTCTTTACCCCCTGTTGAATATATGAAGTCAAATACCATGCTTTTTCCTATGTTGCCTATTCGTCAGTCATGTATTCTCACGTAACTGAGTCATGCTTAAATCGCTAATCTTCTTGCATGCTTAAATCACTAATCTTCTTGCATGCTTACTAATTTCGAGCATAAGTTGGTTGTTGTCCCCTGTTGTGTTTTATGTCTGTACACAATGTGTGCTCACGAAAGAAAAATAGGAATTTTGTTTTACTTCTAGTTGGAACCACAAAGTTGTTGCTTGTTCCGTGTCATGTTGTCTTCTTTGGTTGTTAATTTGAAGGCAGCATGTTGATTACTGTACAAGCTGCTTGTTAATACTGCTGCTGAGTAATCTAGTCTCTATTGAAATCTCAAATGGCCTTGACGTGCTTACTGCTCAAGATCGCTGAAGTAAAATGAGAATGTAGACTTAGAATATGTGCATCCATTTAATTAGCTCCTATTTAAGAGATAAAGATATTTGTTGTAAACATTGTTGCCTTCCTAAATGTTAATAGTAAATCCTATTCCTTTCCCTTCATTTTTAGTTTCGTAAGTTATACGCCCACATAGTTTGGTCTGATGTTTGGCTTAGTTATCATTGTTAGATTAACCATCATATGTGCTAGCTCGGTTTGGATCTACTTCTTGACTTCTGTCTTTTTGAGGGCCCACATTTTATTGGTTTCTATTCCATTTAATGCAGTATGTACGCTTAGCATAGACACAGGAATACGTGATTTATGCGTATTTCGCATTTACTACCTAACTTCTTTATTAATCTGTTCATTAAGTTCAGATCTGTTCTGAATTTATATGTTACATGTTTTAACTTATTCGTCGATTGGATACTAATCTGTTTCTTTTCATTTTCTTTGCATGGCTACCGCATACGAGTCCGAGGGACTCGTTCCTCTCCGCATTCGTGTTGGGCTAAAAGCCAACATAATATTCTCGAGTCATCCTTATCGGCCCAACAAACAAATAGATCCAAAGAATCCCAAAATGGGCTGGGCCCATTTGATATAATTTGCTCTCTTATTTCATTTTCATGCATTTAATTTATATTATACAACTAACCCATTACTTTGTTTTTTTTGTTTTCTTAACTTAGGTGATTTCTAGTAAATTAGTGGGCTAATATAGTATAGTGGGTAGTTAATCCAAAGGAAACTAGTAATTAGTCCCCTAAGCTTCGTTTTCTTCTTTTGTATTAAAGTCATTTATAGTATCTATAATATTCACTCCTAGAATAATTGATAGCATAAATTCATATTTTCGAATTAAAGGAATTATATTCTATACTTATTATCTTCCAAAACATCAACGATACGGATGTAAATTCAAGCATATTTTGTAAATAACTCTTCAAGTTTGAAACAATCACCCATATATTTAACTAAGTGTAGTTAATAAGAAATAATAAAAGGTAATAAAGAAAACTGACATTGGCTATTTTTATATATTCCTAAAGTCAGTTAATATTTTATCATTTGAGTTGTTTTAAATATTTATCAAAGTATTGCTTAAATCGGCATTTTTTGCCTGCTTATATGCAAACTACTACGTTTTGCGAATCTCATTTTATCTAGCATTATTATTTATTCTCATTTAAAGTCTTAAACCTTGTTTTAAATATAATTTAAAGACATCTTTTATGCAAATTATTATTTTCAAATCTTATTTCAAACAACATTATTTTCCTTTAAAACCTTAGAATAGTTACAAGCCATTTTCTTAAATTTTTAATATTACATTTGCGTCTTTAGCTTTAATTAATTAACCTAAGTTTGGTCGGATAACCGTAAGTTAACGGATTCTAAAGGATGCCTAATCCCTTCCCTTTAGGATAATATAGAACCCTTACCTAGAATCACACCGGCTGCTAGACTATTAACGGAGGTTAGTTTTACCTTAAGTTAATAATTAGGTGCCCTAATTCACCTTAAAATTAATTAGGTGGCGACTCCTTAAAATCAATCAATAGGAATCACCAATATGTTATACTCTAATTCTGACTCCGGTTAAAATGGGGTGTAACACCATAGACTTGTTAAATATTTCTAAGCTTGATCTTTACTTGAAATAGTTTAAGATGTTTATGGAGAATTTAGGAGGGTTGAGAGAACTTGAAAGGTCTAGAAAAATCTGATTTTGGAGGAAAAATATGACTCCAAGTCGTGGCCCATTCTATTTATAATAATTAAATAATTTTTTCCACCGCCTCACAACGACGGGAAGCTCGACGGTACCGTCGTTGTTCGACGGTCTGTCGACTTGCAATTGTCGAGTAACGGCAGCCTCTGATTCTCAGAAGGCAGCTCGATGGTGAAGAACAACGGTCCGTCGATCAATCGATGGTTCGTCGACCATCTCGTCGAGTTGCACTGCCCAGTGCCTTTTTCTGTCGTCGACTCACTTACCATCTAGTCCTTTTTAATACTTGTCATATGTTACCCATGAACTCAGACCTTTGTATACATGAAATAACATCTCTAACAATAGTTTTAATCCCTTGACAAGAGTTCGTCATGGCTTGCACCTTCCGTAACCTCAAAAACACCGTTATTTTACGAGTATATAATACAAGGTATGAGACATGCTAGCTTTTCGGAAGGCGAGATGTAACAGAAATATATAAGATAGCTAATGTCACCTGCTTCCGTGATCCTCACTCATTTCAGCCATTACATGGTTGAGATTAGGGGTGTACAAAGTAAACCGACAAACCGAGAAAAAAACCCGACTAGTGGTTTGGTTTGACTTGGTTTGGTGTTGAAACAAAAAATCTGACCATAATTGGTTTGGTTTAGTTTTAGCTAAAAAAAGTCAAACCGAATCAAATCGACCCGACATTACGTGTATTCGATTTTTAAAATATTTTATACATAAAAATATTTATTTGTCATCTGTCTTAAAAAATTTCATAGTTTTTTATCTTTTATCATATTATTTTAAGCTTGAACTTAGAATTTTGAATGCCAATAAGTCTTATAAGCCATTGATGTTAGTAACTCAAATAAAGTCTAAATCAAAACCAACTCAACACTAGTGCTAACAAAAGAAATTCAATTCTAACACTAGGAATGACAGTAATGTTGGATATCTATTCTTTAGTTTTGCATAATTGGTTTAGAGCGTAAACATACATAGATTAATTTTTTTCTTTGTCATGTAATTAATACTTATTACCCGTACTTATTTTAGCATAACTTAGTATTTAGATTAAAGTCATTTTCTTTATGGCTTATTAATTAGCAATACTTATTTTAACCGATTTTATTATCTTTTTTGTTGAATATTTTAATTCGATGTCATCACCTATCTCGCATTTTATGTTATTTTCTTATGAAACACCTTATTCATATAGTTGTATCTTACTAGGACTAAAGAAATATTTGAAGTAAAAGTCCTATGTTTTGTATGAAGACTTTTTTGGAAAAAAACCGAATAACTCGAGAAAACCCGAAGTTGAAAAACCCGAATTTTATTGGTTTGGTTTGGTTTGTAAATTTAAAAACCCGACGCTATTGGTTTGGTTTGATAGTTGAAAAATCCGAACCAACCCGATCCATGTACACCCCTAGTGGAGATCGTGGGCATCATGTTCTGCACGTATCCTCACGGGCTCCTGTTGTCTGGTGTGAATAAGGCATGTATGGGAATTGTTTCTCGTATGGTCTAATATATTAAGTCCTTGGTCCGACTGGCACTGACCACTCAACTGTAGTGCTCTTTATGCTGCGTCTATGATCAAATTATATTTGCTTTCGATATATTTTCACCAACATATGCTTGAGGGGACAGTAAATTAGGACGACTCTTATAATCTGATGAAATTTATTAAAGTGTTGAAGCAAAATAAGAAATTAATTTAATTGTTATGATATAGACAGAGATATTTTAATAAAGATAAACAGTATATTCATCTATCAGATATGCAATCTTTTACCAATGGTGCCCGGAATGTTGTTTCTTTATGGACCAAGTAGGGGCCAAATGTGTTTGTCTTTAGATTTTGTTCTTCACTATTACCAATATATATCTAACTATTTACCTCAATAATTGTACGGGGAAAATTAAAGCTAGCATTAGCTGTAACACTTGAGTTGCTACTTGGCAACTTTCTTAGCAACGCAAACATAAAAAAGAGAAATCATAACGATACTCTTACAAGGTTAAATAACCTCAACAAAACCTTTATTTAAATTTGTCTTTTTATTTTTGTCATCCCTTTAAGAACTTTGATGCATTCATTAATCATTACATATGAATCTAATAGAGACAAACAAAGAGTATATACCTTTACTTTCTCGGTAAAGATAGTGGCTTGTCCGGCCCAGTCCCACAAATTTTACCGAAGTTGCTATTATAATCATTTATATTCTGTCAGCTCTTTACTTTAAGAGTTAATTTTGAAGTGTATAATACTAGCTCACATTCATGACTTTAAAGCCTACACGAGATGTACCCGTTTTGTTCAATCAGTTTTTAACCCGCTCAAATTCAATTCAAGATTTGCCACCACTATTCTTGACATTAAGGACTGAACTAACTACACTAATAGAGTAGACTCCAACTTGTAATTAAATAGGTGATCAAAAGATCAATCAAATCATTAATTGACGACGTTGCTCAGTATTCTGGTATCATTAATATATGTTGCTCAAATAATTATTAGTTATTCCATTCTTTCCGTTAACATAATAAATATCTCACCAACAATTATGGTATACATTATGTGATATACTCCTTTTCTGGATTGATAACAATGCATTATAAGTCAAAACCAGCACTCCTCAAATTCATTTACTGCGTAGTTACTATATTACAAGACTATATATAGAAAATGCAGCCTCAGGGTAGGATAACACTAAGTTACAACTTAATTATCTATTACACAATATTCTTGAGAGCTAGCTAACTCATCAAGTGAACTAAAACCAGGTTATATTATATATATACTGCCTTTAAAAAAAAAAAATACTAAACTACTTAGTACTCAACTTAATAAAGTTCCGATGTCGAGGAAGCTTAATTAATAGGAAGCCTGAAGAGGTAAGTGTTGGGCACCACGGTTGCTTGAGAGTTGACCAATGGGTGAAGCAGAATGAGGGGAAGGAGGTGTACGTCCCTCCCTTCCGAAATTACTATGGTGATCATCATCATCATGAGTTGTACTAGTACTAGAGATAATAGTCTGATGCTGCTCATCAGATGGCCTTGGAGTGGAAGGTGGTAGTATACGTTCCTCCCTTCCATAGTTACTATGGTGATCATCATCATCATGAGTATTAGTACTAGAGATAATTGTCTGACCGTCGTTATGAGATGGCTTTGGAGTTGGAGGTGGTTTTTGATTCCCTCTTCCAATTCCATTTCCATCATGACATGAATTAGAGGAAGTTGTGATAATTATCTGATCCTCTTCATCTGCTGGTTTTGGTGATGGTGGATGTACGGGTAAATGATCATGCCTCCCAACGGATATATGATCATGCCTCCCACCAACTATCTCTGATGAATAACTTGGAAGCAAAATTAGAACCTCATCATGACTTGTTGTCATCAAGAGCTCACTGCTATATAACTCATTTTTGTGAGGTTTAAGTCCTTGGGTGGTGCTTGTGAGTTGACCGATTGTTGGAGCATGCTTAGGAGCGGGAGGTGGTAAATGATGGGGCCTCCCTACTATTTCCTGATTGTGTGGTGGAGATGATGCTGGTGGTGAAGGTGTTATATATGGCTGCCTTCCATATTCTGCCAGATTCTGACCGTGATGTTTTTCTGAAGACATATAATTAAAGTTATTCTACGTTATAATTACGAGACAAGCCGATGAATTAAGTGCATGCAAAAGGAAATTAATAAACAAGTTTATAAGTTCTTGGGTTAATTACACTGACACATGCAATAGCTAATAGTGACAAGCGCGCATCGTTTATATTTTAAAGTTTATGAGTTTCTATAACAATCATAAGTTAATACATATAGTAACTATAATAACTAAATTCACAAGCTGCTGAATTTCCATAAACATGTAGATTCTGCTCTAGATCCGCCACAAATTACTATAACAAAAAGATAGAGGAAGATCAACTCTATGAGAGGTTGATTCTTCCCAAGTAGAGGTAGATTGATGGGGGTGATCAGCCGCTTTTGGCTCAAATTATGTATACGTATAAAAAAATTGTACTATATAAATTAATCACAACTAGTCTAACTCAGTGATTCTAAATTCTGAATTTGATGTTATCCCTGATAAGAATAAATGATAAGGAGGCGGTAATACTGGATCATCTTCTCCAGATAAATAAAATACTACTCCTGCAACTTAGTAGAAGACAGGCGGAAAAAAAGGTAAAATAGAGAGAGTTGCATGATATCTGCTTACTACAACTTTAAATTCTCCATGAAGTCCACTGTACAAAAATTATAGTTTAACCTTAATATTTTCAAGTGGATTAACAAAAAGGATTTATAATGAATACTCATGCTAAGTGAAACTCCAGAAAAGGAGTAGAACTGCAGTGTCCATTGGTGTTATGAAGTGTGTGGCAAGGGTATTGTAAAAATAATTAAATTAGTACCTAGCAAAGTTCTTGCTTCAGCTCCTACGAAAATGAGGAAGTAGATAAGAAAGGAATTAGCTCTGATGGAGAGAATCATTTTATTCATCGTTATTTATTGCTTAAAACTGACCTCTTTCAAGTCTCCATTTATAGACAAAAAGGGTTCGCTAAGTGCGTAGTGCATTATCACCAAACTTTCTTTATTCAAACTGATGTTATACTGTTAAGCATATCTTTTAAATTGAACAATCTATCAGAAGATCTAATATGCTGCAAAAAACACATTTTTAATTAGTCTTATTCGTTGGTATAATAACATATAAGTATATTATATTTAATAAGTTGATAAAGGCTAATACGCTGATCAACTCGCCCTTTTGTTTTCTAGCTCTCTTTTTATATTCTGAAAAGGATTTAGCTTTTACTCCCTCTTTCTCAATTTAATAAGTGAAGGTGTTTGATTTGATATAAAATTTCAGAAAAATAGGAAGACTTTTGAAACTTATGATATAAAATAAAGAATAAAAATTTATGTGGCTATAAATCATGTCATTAAAGATAAAATGGAGAGTTTGAAGTTGAATTGTTACTAATTAAATATGAAAAAATGTCATTATTTTTAGACAGATAAAAAAAAAAAAAAAAGAATGTCACATAAATTGAAATGAAAGGAGTATATATTATAGTGCGAAATTTTTTTACACGATCAATATTTGAACAATTATAACAAGTTACTTACTGCAATTTTTAGATTAACAAATAGGATAAGCAATTACCTTTATTATTGTTATATATATATAGGCTACGTTAACTTGATGGTGTAATTAAAGTACTCCCTCTGTCCTATTTTATGTGGCACGTTTTTCTTTTTAGTCTGTTCTAAAAAAGAATGTGATCTTTTTATAATTAGAAACAATTTAACTTAAAAAATAATCTCTTTTTACCCTTAATGAAATAATTTATAGCCACATAAATGTCTAATCTTTTTTTGAGCGGATTGCCCTTCATTTGGGGTGGTCTTTAATTTTTGGCCTTCAAATTGGTGGTCTTTAAGTTTTGCCCTTCGCCTAATACCCCAATGTTGTGGGTTCAACCCCAGTTTAGTAAAAAAAAAAAAAAAAAAATCGCAAGACAGATGTTTGGATTCGCAAGGCAAAATTTTGCAAAATTCTTCCCATAACAAATTCTGCCTTAAGGCCAAAATCCTTCAAAACCCTTGCCTTGCGAATCTAAACTCTACCTTGCGAATTTTTTTAAAATTTTTGACTGAGCGGGGTCGAACCCGAAATCAAGAGATTTTTAGTGAAGGGCAAAAGTTAAAAACCACCAATTTGAGGGACAAAATTAAAGACCACCTCCAGCGAAAGGGCAATCCTGCAAATTGCCCAATGTCTAAAACTTATTTTAGATCACAAATCTCAAAAAAAATTCTTACTTTGATTTCTTATCCTTTATATCAAGTCAAACGGTTGTTACATAAATTTGGGACGGGCGAAGTACACGCTATCAGCGTCACGAAAAAAGTTTAAACTCATGAGTCTTCCTCACTCGTTTTTGAGTTGTGACTAGATTTAATGTACGAGCATTCTTTAGAAACAGCACCTCTACAGTAGAGTCAATTACCACGTGATAATTACTTGATTTTACCCTGTAACTGTTGTATATCAATAATTACACTCGACCACTTTAGGTGAATTATTAAAACATCCGTACAATGTTCTCTCCATTTTCACCCATATGTTAGGTCTAATTCCATCGGCCTACCTTCTGAGAAAAGCACCTTTGGTAAAGTTAATAGAAAATCATGAATTTATACACTGGGCCTTGGTGAGGCAACTTTTAATATTTTGAAAAAAAAAAAAAGGTCATAAATTTCACCCAAACTTGTTCACCCTTAAATTTTGCGAACTATCTAGAAATATTATGAAGCAAAACCTGAGAGAAGGTGTATGAAATTATTCTAATATATTTAACCAACGATGTTCTTTTTGTTGCTATAATCATAGTTCTATTGCTCATCCTAATTAACTGAGGTTTTTTCGACAAAGGATATATAGCTCAATTTGATTGATTTACCAATCAAAATTTTATTAGACTTTGTTGATTCCTTTTTCTAAAAGATTATGCATCAAATCGAAGGACGAAGATTAGAATAAATGGATCAAGATATGCGATGCTCCACACATATAGTTACTTAAAGTAATAAAGCAAAAGTTGTAGCACTAAAACTTAAAAAAGAGATGGACCAACCAAGCAGCATATCACATGATAGGGGTGTACATGTACCGGGTTGATTTGGATTTTTTAAACACCAAACCAAATCAATTGCATCGGGTTTTTAAATTTATACACCAAACCAATAAAATTCGGGTTTTTCAACCTCGAGTTTTCTAGGATTTTTCGGATTTTTTTTGGAATAGTCTTGATACAAAACATATAACTTTTACTTCAAATATTTCTTTAGTCCTAGTAAGATACAACTATATAATTAAGGTTTTTCATAAGAAAATAACACAAAATGTGAGAAGAGTGATGACATTGTATTAAAATATTCAACAAAAGAAAATAAAATCGGTTAAAACAAATATTGCTAGTTAATAACCCATAAAGAAATGACCATAATCTAAAAATACTAAGTCATGCTAAAATAAGTACGGCTAATAAGTACTGTATTAATTACATGACAAGAAAAAAAAAAAACTTAAGTTATGTATTTTCATTCTCTAAACCAGTTATGCAAAACTAAAGAATATATATCCAACATTATTGTCATTCCTAGAGGTAAATTAAATTTCTTTTGTTAGTATTAGTGTTGAGTTGGTTTTGGTTTGGACTTTTTATGAGTTACTAACATCCATAGGTTATAAAACTTGTTGACATTCAAAATTCTAAGTTCAAGCTTGAATAATATGATAATAGATGAAAAAACCTACGAAAAAATTTAAGAAATATTTATAAATTACATTACAAATAAATATTTTTATGTATAAAATATTTTGAAAATTGAATACATGTAATGTCATGTTGGTTTGGTACGGTTTGACTTTTTTAAAATTAAACCAAACCAAACCAATTATGGCCGAGTTTTTTTTTTTTCAAACCAAGTCAAACCAAATCACTTTAGTGTTTTTTTTTTCTTCCGGTTTGACTCGGTTTATCGGTTTGGTGCGGTTTGTCGGTTCACTTTGTACACCCCTATCACATGACATGCAAGGATTAATTAAGCTAAATATATTATAGTTTATATCAAAGATACTATGTTCAAAAAAGCTAAGATACTAGCATTAACTATTAATTAATTTTCCTGGTCATTCGTAGGATACCTGGGCAAATGAAATGTTTCCACAGCCATTAACAGGGAAATAATTAGCATATCTACAATCAAAGTGATACTGCAATAGCAGATACCAACTCCACTGCCACATGAAAGGGCAGGTAATAATATATTCACGCTCAGTATATGGCTATGGCTTCATTTCCCCACCAGGCCATTTGCTAAAGCAAAGCATGTGTGATCATATTAGCACTTTGAAGAAATTCCAAATATAGAAGACATACTCAAGTAAAATCTGCTTCTTGGAATTATTCCCTTTTGCTTATGTGGTCCTTACGCACTTTGGAGAGGAAAATATTATGGCATTGTTCGGTCAGAAGAAAAGCACTCAGTTATATATGCGGGTGTAGCTAGCTAGGAGCGTAAGGGGTTTATCTAACTCCTATTTGCTGAAAAATTATACTTTATAAGGTTAAAATTATATTTTATGTAAACATAATAAATGTTAAATCCCATTACATTGTGAATTTCCTTGGTGAAATCCACCATCACCTAGCTAGTGCTCATTAACGAATTATCCTAAAAAGTGTTAGACGAAGTGTATAAAGTTGAGAAGATTTATCATTATCAACCCCAAAGTAAGCATTTAAGATACGTCATTTTCGATTATTTTTTAGTTTAGGCGTTAGATCGTGTCCTGATTGTGTCTTCCCCAAATGAAATATACGTACAAGCGTTTCCACCTATTACACTGATCACCCCATTGAGAAATTTCTTGTATGATCTACAAAATATTTATACTTAGCCTGTAGTGCGCACTCACAGTTTAGTTTTTGATATTTTATGGGATAAAGAGGGATTAGGCTCCCCTCCATTATACCTTCCCTCCATATCCTCAAGTGCATAGTTAGATGATTGACACTTGTCTTATTTCTAATTTTAAAGGCTTAGATTGAATTAACTTAACAGCATACATCTTAACTATGGTTAAGAGTTTAATTTGGGAAATCAATCTCCAAGAAAATCTCAACTTCCATAAATTTAGAAACCCATTAATACCAATTATTATCAATAATATCTTTAACACCTAGCTATAAAAGTTATCTTAATAAAATGGACTATGTAACTAAAGAGCAATAACAAAATTATTGCTTTTTAACTATAAAACTGATATTATTCCACATTTGATATTTTTCAACATATCTCTATAATTTTAAATTAAAAAATAGCTAGTTAAGGACCAGTTACTAATTCAAATCCAAATAGAAAACGATTCATAAGAAGTTTAAGATGGGATAAAAATCGACTGCCCCAAAATACGGTGTATGTTTTTTCAAACTTTTTTTATTTTTATGAATGATCGTTATATTCTTGAAAATAAAAAAGGTTGATTAATCAAAAAAGAAAAAGAAAAGAGGATTACGTTGAAATTTTACTTAGTTTCATTTCATTAAAAAAAAAAATCTGAATGTAAAACATATAAAAATGCAAGTGATGACAATAGTAAGAAACGATATTAATGGTTCTCAAATTTATGGGAGTTGAGATTTATCTTACCAATATTAGTGATTATTTTCCTAAAACTTGTCTAATTAACCATAGTTAATAACATTTGTTAGTTAATTCAATCTAAGCCTTTAAAATTAGAAATAAGACAACTGTCAATCATCTAACTATGCACTTGAGGAAATGGAGGGAAGGTGTTTTGGAGGGGAGCCTCATCCTATAAGGAGAACTCCTCTGTACACAGTAGCATAGGGAAATCACATAAAAATTATGTTATTACTCCCTCCATTCCATAATAAGTGGATTTTTAAGCTCATGCACACTCCTTAAGAAATTGCTCATTCCTAAAAAAGTAAGAGTGTTTTTATGACCTTACCCTAATCAAGTTTTATTACTTTCTAGAAACAGAAACGGTAGTTAATGAATCTTGGCTGTTTAAATAAGGGTAATCTTGAAAGAATCTGCCCAAAGTCTTCTTGAAATCCTAAAGCACCACTTACTTTGGAAAAAAATAAAATGCCTAAAACACCACTTATTATGGAATGGAGGGAGTATATAAGATGTTCAATATTATTACTTTGATTTAGCCGTATTTATCTACTCATTAAGAGTTTTATTTTATTTTGATGATTTAAGTTTCATTTTACTTAAATAAATTTGGTAAACTTAATTAAATCTTTCATAATAAGCGTTAAAAATCTATTTAAATAATATTTTATTTTAAAATGAAAATTTACGTGTTTTTTTTTTTTAAAGAAAACTTAATACTCAAAACACCTCTTAGAAATATTGATCAATTGCCCAAACATAGATTGCTAATTTTTCAAAGCATTTTCTGAAAATTCATTTGGACAATACTCTGATTTTGAAAACTTGACCAACATCAATAACCAAGTTTGGGCCCTTATTGGACTATATTTCAGTCTCGATCTTAAAGGGCTTACATTAATCTTGGGCTAAAAATAAATAGAAGCCCAACTACACCGTTAACATTTCATCCTTTTGGGCGGTGATCGGATCTCATATAGTCATATGCCTTGCAATTCTTTCGTAGGTAGTCACACGTCCCTCTTCGGACAGCTATGTTGAGTTGCTCTATGAATGTTTTCTGTAAAGAAATTGGTAACAGCCAGCTTTGTCATATAAGATTGTAAATTGTTTGTGGTGTTTTAACTATCTACGTACAAAACAAGGCACAAATTAATACAATTAAAATTCATCCTGAGAGTATTGTATTTAAATCGTGATGATTTGCCTTGCTGTTAGAGAACGAATATAGCAGAAATTTTGAAGCTGTATATTGTAGATGGGTAAGAAAATTCAAAATTGTCTCTGAACACTGGTAGTTTATCAAATATTATATATAAGAACTTTATATTTTTAGACTTCAATTTGAAATACGTGAACACTTTGAATATGATGCATGCATAGTCATTAACTTTGTTGGTTTCTGTTCTTCTCATTAAAATTAACTGAAGATGAACTCAGTCAGTGGCGGAATTAGTAATTGCATTAAGGAGAATCGAAATATAAAAAAGTAAAGAGAAGCTAAGATCTACATGTACAGTGCAGTTTTTCGATGAAAGGGTGTCAATTGACTCCCCTTGGACAAGAATACTTCCGTTATTGGCTTTAGCCTGAAAGCCCAAAAATTCGCCTTAAATCTCGATTTATTTACGGAGAAAAGTTTAGAATTTGTTACAGATTTCCTTTCTTTTACTCCTCTTTCCACTCTTCCTTTTCGAAAGGAAAGTAGCGTTACAATTAAATAGTTATTGTGTATAGGACATTTTTCTTTCTATATTTCTATTCATGTGATCCATATAATTACTTTATACCACTAGTATTTTTACATATGAAATTTATTTACACTCGATGTTTACGCCAAATTGGTGAATACATGATATATTTCTTCTTCGTAAAAGGCACTTAACTGCAATTAATTAATGTGTATTACTATTTCAATTTTACCATGATAAATTAATATAGTTTCATGTGAATGTTGGTTGTGGTGGGGTAAAGTATTTTCGTATCTTGACTCATCCATTCAGTCAAATAAAATGCATTAGATTAATTTAGGAGAAGCTATTTCTAATATTCCAAGTGTCGTTGAAAAAGTCTCTGATAAAGTAGAATATTCCTAATAAATGTCAAATGGATCATTCTATGCGTATTTTACCTAAACAAGGCATTAACAAGTTGAATATGTAAAAGTCGTGCCCAAAATTTGGTAACGTGAGAAGGCAAGTTTTCTAATCAAACTCACAACTTCATTCATCATACGTTAAAAAGTACACATGACAGTTATTCCAGTTAGCAACAACTTTTTTGCAAACTTGCTACTTTCGTCTTTCTCTCTTCAAAGAAACGCAAGTCTTTCGCATATCAAAACTAACCTAAGAAAAAAAACTAAGCCCTAAATTTGCTCATTTTGTTGTGTAATACGCAGAGCTTGCTTGCAAATTTTTGTTGCTTCCACATTATACTAAGGAAGCCCTAATCTAATCTGTCCTGAGGTATTTTCAATAGCTCTGTTTTGTTTCCTTCATATTTTCTTATTTGTTTTGTGTTCAAGCAAAAACAAAGCCAAGATTTTTTGGCAATTCAAGTTTTACTATATGGTGGAAGAAGGTAATTTGGTGCAACAAGAGATGGAAAGTAAGAAAAAAAAAATTGAAGTTAAGGGAAAGATGGAGCTAAAGAGTACTGTAAATGAATTTGGAGATGGGGTTTCATGGTACAGAGGAGCAATGCTAGGGAAAGGAAGTTTTGGGTATGTTTATTTGACAAATTTGAAGAACCCCAAGTCGAAAAATCGATACTTGCCATCAGTTATGGCTGTGAAATCTGCTGAAGTTTCAGTTTCAGGTTCAATTCAGAAGGAAAGGGAAGTTCTCAACAACATCAAGGGTTGTCCTTATATAATTCGCTGTTTTGGTGATGAAACTACAACTGGTAAGAATGGTATGATGACTTATAACTTATTGCTCGAGTATGGTTCTGGTGGAAACCTAGCTGATAGGATCAAGAATTTAGGGAACAAAGGGTTGCCTGAATTTGAGGTAAGGTCTTATACTAGGTCTATGCTTAGAGGGTTGCATCATATTCACGCGATTGGTTATGTTCATTGTGATATGAAACCTGAAAATATCCTGCTTGTGTCGAATTCTAGCAAGGGAAGTAGTACTGAATTTAGGGCGAAAATTGGTGATTTGGGATTGGCTAAGAGAGAAAATCAAAGTAAAAAGAGGAGATTGGAGCCTTATTGGAGAGGTACTCCGATGTACTTGTCACCCGAAGCTGTAACTGATAATGTACAAGAGTCTCCTGCTGATATATGGGCTTTAGGGTATATTGTGCTTGAGATGTTAACTGGAAAACCTCCGTGGGATCGGAAGGAAGATATGGTTGCCGAGGATGTACTAAGAAATATTGGGGAAGGGCATGAATTGCCTGAAATTCCTGGGGATTTGTCTAAGGAAGCGAAAAATTTCCTGAAGGGTTGTTTCGTGAGGAACCCGAGGTATAGATTGACAGCTGAAATGCTGTTAATACATCCATTTGTTGAGGGTTTAAATGATGATGATGGAGTTGAAGAACTAGAGGAGGTTGAAGATATAAACGAAGTTGATTCTATGCAATTGGTTACTGACACTGACGATGAATTTTGCTATTCTCAAGAAGATTGGAGCTGCATATCTGAAGAGGATGACTCCCTTGGTTACTGGTCGGAAGATGACACAGAGATTCCGGAGGATGAAATGACCTCTTCTATTTCTGAAGAAGAGATATTAAAAGTAGAAGAAAGGATGAGCATTAGAAGCTCTAGCATTGATAGTGGTTTTAATAGTATGATTGATACATCAATGTGGGTATCTTCACGGAATCTATCAACAAATTCGTCGAAATGTCCATTAAAATTTACAATTCCTGCAGGTGTCTAGCATTAGGTGGTAGGGTGGAAATGTGATTCATTTATTCCTTATTTGTCTACACTCTCTGTAGATCCTATGCAAGTCAAATTGACTGAAGTTTAGTAATATGTTATTATTCTTATACTTATGGCTTCCAGCTCTACCTTTTAATCTTTCTATTTCTACCTCCTAAAATTTTTTGTTTGTTCCTCCATGTTTCTTTCAAGACTTACTGCTCTTTCATTTCTAGATTTCATATGCATAAAGCATAAATATATATTAGCGCAGCTTCATTCTAGTAGAATTATATTGTTCGGGAAAATAAGCTCTTTGTGTTGTCTGGAAATCTAAACATGGATTACTTTCTGGAATCAGTTATTTCTCTTTGTTATTGGAACGCTTAATTCTCATGGTTATTGTAGGAAGCTGACCAGATCATCAGAATTTTTTCTCCATTGTCTCAAGGCACTGTGTTTCTAGTAGCAAATCTTGATAAATCTTGTGTTTTCATCATTGTCTGCTTATCTTAAAATTTATGATAGTGGTTTTAATAGTATGATTGATCCATCAATGCAAATGCTTTCACGGGGTCCATCATTTAAATCGCCTAAAAGTCCATTAAAATTTACATCCAGAGTGTCTAGCATTAGGTGGTAGGATGGAGATAGGATTCATTTATTCCTTTATTCTCTACAATCTCTGCAGATCTTATGCATCTCAAATTGACTGAAATTTAATGATAAGTTTTTAATTCTTTTATACTTATGGCTGCCATTTTCTCAACCTTTTAATTATTCTGTTTCCAAGTCCTAAACACACTGATTTCATGTTTGTTCCTCCATGTTTCTTTCTAGACTTATTACCCTTTCATTTCTGGAATTCATATACATAAAGAATGTGTAAGTTAGCTCAGATTCATTCTATCAGCCAATTGTTGTTCGGCAAACTAAGCTATTTTTACATTGTCTGTACTATGCACTTAGATCTAAACATGGATGACTAGGCGGAAGCAGTTGTTTCTTTTTGTTATTGGAACTGTTTGTAACAGCCCAGGCCACCGCTTGTAGAAATTGTTCGCTTTGGAGCCTTTGCCCCTCACGGTTTTAAAACACGTCTACAAGGGAGAGGTATCCAAGCACTTATAAAGCACTCTTCGTTCTCCTCCCCAACCGATGTGGGATTCGCCTAAACCGATGTGGGATTTGCCTAAGGCAAGCTTTTTTTACACTCACCCCCCCCGCTGGGACTCGGTGTGTCTCGGCGAGGTTTGCCCCACCACCGGTTTGCCCCACCACCGGCCGGCTCGGCTGATACTATTCAACAGGCCAGCCACCGACATGCCGAAATTGTTCGCTTTGGAGCCTTTGCCCCTCACGATTTTTAGGGGAACACGTCTCACAAAGAGAAGTATTCAAGCACTTATAAAGCACTCTTCGTTCTCTCCCAACCGATGTGGGATTCGCAAACCGACGTGGGATTCGCCTAAGGCAAGCCTTAAGACACGTTTTAAAACCGTGAGGGGCAAAGGCTCCAAAGCGGACAATTTCTACAAACGGTGGCCTGGGCTGTTACAGTTGTGTAAGGTTTGCCTTAGGCGAATCCCACATCGGTTTAGGCGAATCCCACATCGGTTGGGGAGGAGAACGAAGAGTGCTTTATAAGTGCTTGGATACCTCTCCCTTGTAGACGCGTTTTAAAACCGTGAGGGGCAAAGGCTCCAAAGCGGACAATTTCTACAAGCGGTGGCCTGGGCAAGATAATCAGGATATTTTATCACCCTTTTCTCAATGCACTGTCTTTCTAGTAGCAAATCTTGATAAATCTAGTGTTTTCCTCACTGTCTGCTTATACTAAAATTTTTGAACCAGCTATCCAATTGATGAAGATTTCTGTAACCAGCTTTTGCTCAACAATTTTCTGACTGGAAGCCAACGGTTAGTTTTCCTAATGCTCACTGCAGTGTGCTTATCCAAAATTTCATGAATACGATCCCGATTGTATATGTGCACCATGAAGGTTCTTTTACTAGCCATTTTTTCCAAGGACTGAAGACACTTATCCCTTCACTTTATTATCACCGCTTTCTGCATTTCCTATCTATTAAAGGTCAGTAATCAAATTCTGTTTGATGCTCAGATTCACTATTAGGGAAGGAAGAAACAATAGGTACAATAAAGTAGGAAATCTTCAGTAGTCATCTGTGAGCTATGATTAAGCAACCTGAGAAGAAGTTATTTTAGATTAACTTGAGATAGTATGACAATTTTTCAAGTTTTCTTCATTTGCATCACGTCAGCTTCGAACATGTCGCAATAACAGTGTATCTTGTCATCATTGCTATTGATAATATTCTATATAGCATAAGTATACTGTTCTCTAGATAACATTCACATGTCATGCTCATGATCTATCGTATTAGTTTTATCTGTTCAAAGTGCAGAAGAAATTCTGGAAGTTAACCGTGAAAAAGTCTGTTAGAATCAGAGAAAATCAAATGAAGTGAGTGTGAGCAGGAAAACTATTTAAACATTATGCTCCTTTCGGTTGTGTAGAACTAAAAGATCTTCCTGTGACCCCTGATATCTTCTGGTGAACTCACTTATCCTCATTTCAAGCCTCTATATTTGCATTTCAGTTAGTTTTCTGTCTTCGTAAGACAATGTTACTTGTGCAACCCCTAATGAAGTAGTTATCTTTAAATTGCAATTCTAATTTTCTTACTTAGATAATGCTCATCTGAAAGTTGAAAAACAACAGGAATTGTCCGTCCTATTCTTCTTTAGGAAGGGGTGATAGTCTCCATATTGTTGGTACTAGAATTCGACTAATGTTTGATCCAAATTCTTTATAACCCATTTTGCAGAAACTTAAATGATAAAAAGATGAGGGATAATTGAGAAAAAAAAAAAACAGCTGAATCAAAATTGCCGCTGAGACAGAAGTGAATTGCTAGCCTGATGAATGGCTTCTGAATCCAATGCCGATGGTACTGATGATGATGAGGCATGTAACTTGAAGGTATTATCTGTTCCGGAAAAGGGCCAAATATACCCCTGTACTATCAGAAAAGGGTTAAATATACCCCTCGTTATACTTTAGGTTCAAATATACCCCTGCCGTTATGCTTTGGGCAAAATATACCTCCGTTAACTTTGCCCAATTTGGACATTCAATCCTATGTGACAATGGCATTTGATGAAGTAGATGCCACGTGGCATGTCATCTCAGTGCCCCTAACCCATTTTGCCGCTCCCCTCTATTTGTTCTTCCATCACTAATATTTCTTTCCGCTCCACCACCATTATGGCCATATAATTAGAGCTCTGGAAAAATGTTCTTCTGGTGGACTGTTCGAAGCAAAAAGTAGGGCATTTTAATTAAGGAAAAAGGGTCAAATATACTCCTCTACTTTAGTTTATTAGTCAACTTTACCTCCATAAGAAGGAAAGTAGTCAACATATCCCCTCCGTTAGCCAAAGCATATAAACACTTATGAATGAAAATCCCCAATTCAACCAAAATTAACCATTTAACTAAAAATACCCATGCCCCAGCGGTTGACCCGCCCCGACCCATCACCAAATAAATTCACCCCACCCAAATATACTCCTCTACGCGTAGACTTACTTGGGGACTTATAATTTTGGATTGGGAGAGCACAGAGAAATACAAACATCAAGGGCAACATCATACTTGTCCACAAACTTACTGGTTTCTCTACTAACTAGGCTCATTAACTCTGGAACAAATTGGCGATACAGAGTCCCTGTAGTACTCGCTAACATATCAGGAATAATTACAGCCAGAACTAAACATTATGTATGTAGGATCTGATATTAGACCATGAGACCAGAAGTATTCTGCCCTCGAATTAAAGTCAGTAGCGAATTCGAGAACTGGATTTCCTAGCTACAACAAAACGGAAAAAGAAAACAACAAATGGGATTAAACAATATTTTTCTTTTTAAATTCCTTGATGACATGTAATTTCAAACACAATGCATATAAGCAATAAAGAAATGCTTATGATCTGCAGCTTATTTTTTAAACTATAGAACGCCTAGAGGGGTATATTAAGGTGGGGTGAATTTATTTGGTGATGGGTCTGGGCGGGTCAACCGTTGGGGCATGAGTATTTTTAGTTAAATGGTTAATTTTGGTTGAATTGGGGATTTTCATCCACTTAAGGGTACATGTGTACACTTTGGCTAATGGAGGGATATATTTGACTACTTTCGCTAACGGAGGGCAAAGTTGACTAATAAACTAAAGTAGAGGGGGTATATTTGACCCTTTTCCCTTTAACTAATCATCTTCAAATACAACTACAACAGTTACATTCGCTGTCACATTCTAGTTCAATTCATCACATTTAGTACATCTTCTCTTCCACTGGGACATTAAGCAAAACAAACTAGAAGCTGAGAGAAATATATAGGGAGATTTTTTAAACAAAATGCAGGTCAGTTCTCCATTTTCATGGCGGGATTTTGAATTTTCTTCTTCTTTTTCTCACAGTACGAGTAATAACAATCCACTGGAAGAGTATTTTTCCAGAGCTCCAATTATATGGCCGTAATGGTGGCAATGGTGGTGGAGGGGAAGAAAATTTTAGTAGTGGAAGAACAAATAGAGGGAAGGGATAAAATGGGTTAGGGGCACTGAGGTGGCATGCCACGCGGCATCTACCTCATAAAATGTCATTGCCACATAGGATTGGGTGTCCAACTTGGACAAAGTTAACGGAGGAAGGGTATATTTGTGCCCAAAGTATAACGGCAGGGGTATATTTGGATCTAAAGTATAATGAGGGGTATATTTAACCTTTTCTGATAGTACAGGGGTATATTTGGCTCTTTTCCGTATCTGTTCACAGTGAGAAGAAACTGCAGGTATTGCATCGATCTACTTACTATTCCGAAGTGTAGCTACTCCTCTATTTTCCTTTCCTTTTATGCTTCTTAGACAGGACTTTCCAAGTCTCACAAAGTACTTACCATCTGTTTTTTATGCTCTTTAATACTTCATGCCAGCTTGTATCTTGTTACTTTATGTACTTGGCCTCAGCCCTCAAGTATATTAATCACGTGGAAGTTTTACCCTCATAATGCACTAACATGATTGAATGTTTTGGTTTTTCAGGTTAAACAGAGTTGGCATGATCAGTCAATCCATAGCATGCGTTGATAATATTGAATCGATCAGTCAGTGGATATGAGCCCTCAAATTCGCCAAGGTATTAAAAGAATCTAAGTGATGTAGGCCATGAAATATTTTCAGGAAAACTTCGTTGCTAGTTTCAATTTCTTTTGGCATAAGCATATATACAAATAAACTGACGCAGAGGATTCGTATATAACCTCTTACTTTATGACAAAAGAACAAAAAGTTTGAAATTTTATTTCCAGGTCTCCTAAGTCTGTCCAAATTTAGGAAGGATATAGAGAGAATTGTCCAAGCTATCCTTAAAAAACAGGTCCTGTTTTTTCTTCAAAGCAGACTTTATCGTACCACCCATTTGTTCTGGATGTATAACATAAGAGTTCAACTTTTATCCGGAAACAACCTCTACCTCCCAAGGTAGGAGTAAGTTTTGCGGACACTCTATCCTTCCTAGACCCCACTTATGGGATTTCACTGGGTTTTGTTTAAAATATGTTTACACAATCAGATCACTTAAAAGGTAATTGCCAATCATTTTATTTAATTGCATTGATTGATAACCTAGAATAAAAACTAAGCAACATATGTAGTTTAATTACACTGATGGTGTAAAAAATCATTATGTTGTCAATGTATATAATTAAAGTCATAGCATAATTGCCGAAGGAAATAAGGTTATATGGATTTAGATCTTTGTCAATGCCAATTCAAAGGGCTAATTACATGGATGGTCAACTTTCATTTTATTACATTTAAATCGCTAATCTGTTACTTTGTAATGAAAGTCACTCAACTTTACTTAAGCATCACATAAAGTTACTAATTATTTTTTATAACAAAAAAGTAACTCGGTTTTACCTAAGCACCACAGAAAGTCACTATGAAGGGTTAAAACAATCGTTTAGTGACGTTCTATGATATACTTAGGCAAAGTTGAGCGTAAACATAATTTACTAATTCTAATTAACCCTAGTTCAAATTAGAAAGTGAACAAGTAACCGTAAAAGTCATGATTTCCCCTTTACTCTAAGTAAGAATTTTCCAAAGTTGCATTGGCTAAAAAGTAATAAAAGGAAGGAATCGTATTCGCTTGAATTGTGTTCACAATACAATTAAAGAATTAGGTTCCATTAAAATATGGAATTTACCATTTTAAGTCTCATCCGAGGCCAAAGTATCTGTGATTCTAAGGTTTGTGAAGCAGCAACGTAGAAAATATTCCTTCATTATCCCCAAAAACAAGTCAAATTAAGCACCAACAGGGCCTTATCTTAGATGTAAGTATGTGTTTATTCCTTTCTAAGGAGCCATTTGGACATGGTTTGAAATCATGGTTTGAAATTATGTTTGAACATGCAATTTTGATATCTTAAGTTGTATTTTCTGTTATAGATATAAAAACCCCACAAGTTGTGAAAACTATCAAAACATTCTGAATTCTTATACAATCTTACCAAATGAGAAAGGCATAGTTCATAACAAAATTAATACGCTACTAGAAGGCCTTTTTAAAAAATACAACATCAATTGATCAAACTTTAGTTCAATAAAAATGAAAATTTAACATGAATAGTATATGAGGTTGGTAGACATAAATAAAGGTTGGTGGAAGTTAATGAAGTTGGTAAATGGTTGGTGGGAGTAATTGTTAAAGATATCTACCAACTTATGGGTCATTTTTTACAAAATATAAATTTATGGGTCAAATTTTTGAAACCATGGTGTGAAACTCTAAATCACGCTTAACTGGATATTTGGGATTTAAACCATTATTAAACATGAAAATGAAATGATGTCCAAATGTTATGTTTAATCTTATGATTTAAAACAGATGTCTCCGTAAAACACATGATAAAAAAGAATCAAAATGTTTTATACTTCGAAGTAACAAGTTGTAATAACTACTAAGTCGGTCTCTGTTACTTACGAAAATCGCTTAGTTTCACATTTCACGCAAATATTTGGAACGTTAAAGCACTCAAAATTGCCTAAGCATGAAACTCCCCATTAAACACATTGCGGGTACGTCCTTAATTAATTCTTACAAGCTAAAACGGGAAAAACTTTAGGCAATGCTGCCGATATTGAGTTTATGTAATTTACAGGCTAATTAAAAAGTAAAATACAAGTAATTGTCTATATTATGAGAGAATTGTGATAAATAACATGTTATAAAAAGAATACTCCATTAGTAAGTTATATCGATAGTACAACAAAATTATACTTCCTTCGTTTCGATTTTTATTGCCTTTTTTGAAAGACGAAGAAAGTTTTGATTTTTCATGCTGCCTTAAACTAAATATATACGTATAAAGTATCGAGATGTCCTTTGATTCTTGAGGAGTAATATCAGTCTATATAAGTTAACTCATGATATTTTGAGCTCAAGAATATTGAAATTTAAGCTTTTGAGACAAGGAAATATTTTGGGTCCATTTATGGGGTTGGGCGTATGTGCCCTTATGAAAAGTGAAAGGAGAGTAAGAAAGAAGGAAATAAAACATGCAAATCACATGTACACACCTCCAAGAAGATCTCTACATGACACCCTTTTATACTCATCACGACTAGTCACATCTTTACACACTCAGACATCCCCAGACATCTTTAATTCTCTCTCCTTTTCCAACAAAGAAGAGACCATCAAAATTATTTATCTCTAAGTAAGTAATTAAGAAATATGAAGAAGTTTGGTTTTGGTCCTTGCTTTATGATCATTTTGTTATGCGCCATAGCCTTAACAAGTGCAGCTGCTTCTGAAATTCCTCATGATGCACCAACAAACAAAAGCAGAGCTGTCCAAAAACATGTCTCTAGCGTACAAGAAAAAAACATGAGCCAAAATGATGGAAATAAGTTTGAGTCTTCAGAAAAGAAGCATAATCTGATAGTGGATGTTAAGAAGGCGCAGGAAGGAGCAGTAATTCATCGTCGAGCTGCTCGTCCTCGTACTAAAAAAAATTCAGCCCAATTCCTGAAGAAACAGCCTTTCATCTTCGGCTTGTCTCTTCTCCTGGTTTTGCCTCTTTTCGCCATTCAATATTAATCCACCTTCTATATATGTCAAATGTATCTTCACTGCACTTGTGATCATGTCGTGACTTATGATATGTAGCAGCTTGTTTTATTTGATAGTGAGCTTCTATATGTATGTGAGTGAAATGATGTCGTTATATAACATGTAAATTCTATGATTGCGTGACTAATATAGTTGTTTCAATTTATCCTTTTTTCTGAATTTCTTTATTTCATGAGTGGTTTATATTTTATCTCTTGCTTAAACAATGTGCTCATACGAACAATACTGCGCCACATGTTGATTAGTAGTCCTAAATAAATGGAAGAAGAAACAACAAAAGAAAATCTTCGAGGAAAATGTGTAAGCCCAATTCCCTGACCATCATAGACTTCTAAAAAAAATTCGTTTTTGCATGTTTAAAATTTCGTATATGCACATATATTTGTCATACATTAAAATTAATTTATACATTATTTAAAAATTATTTAATAGTTAATAATGATTTTTATTTAAAATAAAAGAATGAAAATATTAATTTCTTGTTTAAAATAAAAGATTATCAAATATAACTATATTTATCCAATCAAACATGAGAATAGGGATTACACTATAATGGTATAAACAAGATTGTAATTACTATATTATGTAATTCCTTGATCGTCAATCTAGTAATTATATGGTGGTTTCCAAATAATTTCTTTAACAGTACTGAAATTTTTTATCAGGAAGGATGAGCTATAGTATGTTAGCAAAATACAAGAAGGAGACAAATTAGTTGCATGCAGTTAGTCGAGGCTGCTAATTTAAACTATTTAATCCTATATAAGGCTACTTATGTCTTATTTGGATAATTGTTACAAATAATGTAGTAATGTATAGCTACTTTAAACATAATGTTTGTTTTGATTGTTATTTACTTTTTATTATATATCGTATTGTCATATTTATCATGTAAATGATGACCAGTGTTATTTTATGTAATGAGTCATTTGATGTGATCGCATCTTTATCTTATTTTTCTCTCGTCTTTATCGTATACCTATTTTATAAAACTCTAATTACGCATACCTTACTTTTTCATCCATATGGGGTACTGCTAGTTAGCCATCCACAAAGGGTATTAGTTAACCAATTAGCCCATTAATTAACGTTCTACTTGCACCTTAATCGTCCGCTTGTCACTACACCATTATGGGTGTAGAAAAATAGATATTTCCCTAATGTTTCTGGTGGGAAACAATCGACTAGAGTTAGCTATACAAAAATATACCTTGCATCTTCCAGAGGATATCAAAAGGTGGAAACTAAGGAATATATCAAAAGGTGGAAACTAAGGAATATATCAAAAGGTGGAAACTAAGGAATTTATCCGTTTTGTGACAATTCTTCCTATTAATAATTCAAGCTGTGATTGCAAAGGATCCAGTCTCCACAAGCTTAAAAAAACTAGTACATGCATTGGGTCAAGCCCCGGTTAAAGTTTCAGAAATATAATGTTAAATCCCATTACATTGTGAATGTCCATAGTGAAATCCACCATCACCTAGCTAGTGCTCATTAACGAATTATCCTAAAAGGTTTTAGAGGAAGTGTAGTTTGAGAGGATTTATCATTATCAACCCCTAGTTAAGCATTTAATATTCTTCATTTTCGATTCTTTTTTAGTTTAGGTGTTAGATTGTGTCCTGATTGTGTCTTCCCCAAATGAAATATACGCACTCCAAGAAAGTATAGAAATCGCAACAAATTTTTTATATTTGGCAACAACTTAGTTTTCTTGTTGGCAAATGATTTTTTTGTTGCCAAAGAATTTAATTTTGTTGTCATAGTATTGATTATTGTTGAAAAAGATTTTGACAACAAAAAAAAAAAAGTTGTTGCACGTTGTTGCAATAATGGCCTGCTTGGGAAAGGTTCATGCAACAAAATATTTTTTTTTCGTCAACAAAAGTACTTTTGCGATAATATCAATCTATTTCGCAACAAAAATTTTTTTGTTACCAAATATAGTTTTTTCTTGTAGTGACGTACAAGTGTTTCCACCTATTACACTGATCACCCTATGGAGAAATTGTATGATCTGCAGAATATCTATATAGCTTGAGTGCGTACTCTCAGTGTAGTTAGTTTTTGATATTTTTGGGGATAAAGGGAACTCTTTTATACACAGTTGCCTGGGGAAATATAAACATGGGTTGTGGCGGATAGTAGGGGTCCCTCTACTCTTAATCAGAGGTCTCGAGTTCGAGCCCGAGAATGGAAAAAATCATGTTGAAAGCGCTGCCCCAAAAATGGGCCCTACAACATGGAACCCGGATTTAATCGGGCTCCAATATGGGTACCGGACATCGGGAGGAAAGCAAAAAAAAAAAAAAAAAAGTTAGCACAGGGAAATCATATAAAAATTAAGTAACTATATAAGATGTTCAATATTATTACTTTGATTTAGCCGTATCTATATACTCATTAAGACTTTTAATTTATTTGATGATTTTAAATTTCAATTTACTAAAATGAATTCGATAAACTTAATTAAAGCTTTCATAATAAATGATAAGACCCAGTTATCTATTTAAGTAATATTTTATTTTAAAACGAATATTTTATATGTTCTTTTTCTTTTCGAAATTTAATACTCAAACACCTTTCAGATATATTGACCAATTGCAAACTATTTCTCTAGTGCTTGAAAAAAAAAATTAAATGAATTCCCCAAACATAAATTGCTGATTTTCAAAGCACTTTTCTGAAAATTCATTTCGACAATACTCTGCTGATTTTGAAAATCTTGACCAACATCTCCTAAATTTGATAGGGCAATTCGCAGGAATGCCCCTTATTCGGGTTGGTCTTTAATTTTTGTCCCTCAAATTGTTAGTCTTTAATTTTTGCCTTTTGCCTAAAATATCTTGAGGTTCTGAGTTCGAACCCTGGCTTAGGCATAAAAATTAAAAAAAAAATCGCAAGGCAAGACTTTTGGAAAAGTCTGTCGTATGCGGCATAGGTTGTCTTAAGGCATAACTAAAGTTCTGTCGGATCCGGCAGAGGTTGCCTTATAAGGCAGACTTTTAGTTATGCCAAGGGAACCTCTCCCGAAGACGGCATAGGTTGACTTATGGCATAACTAAAGTTATGCCGGATCCGGCATAGGTTGCCTTATAAGGTAAACTTTTAGTTACGGCTTAAGGCAACCTATGCTGCATCCGGCATAACTTTAAATATACCTTAAAGCAACCTATGCCGCATAAGATAGACTTTTCCCAAAGACTTGACTTGCGAATTTTATTTTATTTTTGACTGAGGGGGGTTCGAACATAGAACCTGGGGATATTTTCGGCCACTTTTTTAAGCGAAGGCTAAAAATTAAAGACCACCAATTTGAGGGACAAAAATTAAAGACCACCCCAAAGAGGGAGTCCGCGCAAAAAAAATGAATCTGATAAACAAAGAAGAACCAAGTTTGGGCCCTTATTGGACTATATTTCAGTCTCTATCTTAAAGGGCTTACATTTATCTTGGGCTAGAAATAAACAAAAGCCCAACCACACCGTTAACATTTCATCCTTTTTGGTCGGTGATCGGATCTCATATGACTGGTCATATGCCTTGCAGTTTTTTTGCTTAGGTAGTCACATGCGTTGGATTTTCCCTCTTCGGACAGCTATGTTGCGTTGCTCTATCAATATTTTCTGTAAATAAATTGATAACAACCAGCTTTGCCATATAATAGTATAAGATTGTTATTGTGGTGTTTTAACTATCTTCGAAAAAACAAGGCACGGATTAGTACAATTGAAATTTATCATGACAGTACGTATTATTTAAAGGAGAATCAAGTCGTGATGATTTGTCTTGCTGTTAGAGAGAACGAATATAGCAGAAACTTTTAAACTGTATCTAGTAGAAGGGTAAAATATTCAGAATTGTCTCTTATCTCTGCCTCTCTGGTAGTTTATCAAATATTATATGTAAGGACTTTGAGTTTTTGGACATAAGTATGAAACAAGGAATGTTGGTGAAGAAATTACTAATGAGGTGAACATAATGAATATAACGCTTGCATTGTCATGAACTTTTTTGGTTTTTGCCCCTCTTATTAAATTTAACTGAAATAAGCTCAGTCAGTTGCAGAATTAGTAATTTCATTAAGGAGAATCGAAATATGAAGAAGTAAATACAAGTGGAAGCTAAGATTTACGCAGTACAATTCTCCAACTAAAGAATGTCAATTGACTCCCTTTGAAGAAGAATACTCCGTCCTTGGGTTTAGCCTTGAAAGCCCAAAAATTAGTCTTTACGGAGTAAAGTTTGACATTTGTTACATGGTTCCTTTCTTTTCCTCCTCTTTCTGCTCTTCCTTTTCGGAAAGAAAGTAGTGTTACAAGACATTGTTCTTTCTCTATTTCTAATCATGTGACATACATTATTTTATACTAGTAGCATATACACATAAAAAATATTTACACTTGATGTAACACCAATCTAATTAATACATGATATGTTTCTTTTGTAATCACTTTATGTAAATATTGGAGGTGACCGAGTAAAGCATTTTAGTATTTTGACTCTTCCATTCGGTCAAAATAAAATGCATTTGATCAATTTAGAAGAAAGTATTTGTAACATTTCAAGTGTTGTTAAATAACTCTCTAATAAATATCTTCCATATATACTAAGTAGAATATTCTTATGAAATGTCAAATGGGATCATTCTATGCGTATTTTACCTAAAGAAGCATTAACAAGTTGAATTTGTAAATGTCGTGCCCAAATTTGGTAACATGAGAAGGCAAGTTTTCTAACCAAACTCACAACTTCATTCATCATACGTTAAAAAGTACGCATGACAGTTATTCCAGTTAGCAACAACTTTTTTTGCCAACTTGCTACTTTCGTCTTTCTCTCTTCAAAGAAACGCAAGTCTTTCACATATAAAAACTATAACCTAAAAAAAAAAAAAAAAAAAAAAAAAACTAAGCCCTAAATTTGCTCATTTTGTTGTGTAATACGCACAGCTTGGTTGCAAATTTTTGTTGCTTCCACATTATACTAAGAAAGCCCTAATTTAATCTCTCCTGAGGAGTTTCATCAATATCTTAGCTTTGTTTCCTTCATATTTTCTTGTTTGTTCAAAAAAAAAAAAAAAAAAAAAAAAAAAACCAAGATTTTTTGGCAATTCAAGTTTTATTATATGGTGGAAGAAGGTAATTTGGTGCAACAAGAGATGGAAAGTAAGAAAAAAATTGAAGTTAAGGAAAAGATGGAGCTAAAGAGTACTGTAAACGAATATGGAGATGGGGCTTCATGGTATAGAGGAACAATGTTGGGTAAAGGAAGTTTTGGTTATGTCTATGTGGCCACTTTGAAGAACCCCAAGTCGAAAAATCGATACTTTCCATCAGTTATGGCTGTAAAATCAGCTGAAGTTTCAGTTTCAGGTACAATTCAGAAGGAAAAGGAAGTTCTCAACAACATCAAAGGTTGTCCTTATATAATTCGATGCTTTGGAGATGAAACTACGACTGGTAAGAATAGTATAATGGTGTATAACTTATTGCTCGAGTATGGCTCAGGTGGAACCCTAGCTGATAGGATCAAGAATTTAGGGAACAGAGGGTTGCCTGAATTTGAGGTAAGGTGTTATACTAGGTCTATGCTTAGGGGGTTGAATCATATTCACGCGATTGGTTATGTTCATTGCGATATGAAGCCTGAAAATATCCTGCTTGTACCGAATTCTAGCAAGGGGAGTACTGAATTTAGGGCTAAGATTGGTGATTTAGGATTGGCTAAGAGAGAAAATCAGAGCAAAAAGAGGAGATTGGAGCCTTATTGGAGGGGTACTCCGATGTACTTGTCCCCCGAAGCTGTAGCTGATAATGTACAAGAGTTCCCGGCTGATATATGGGCTCTTGGATGTATTGTGCTTGAGATGCTAACTGGAAAACCTCCATGGGACCGGAAAGAAGATATGGATGCGGAGGATGTACTCAGAAATATTGGGGAAGGACACGAATTGCCTAAAATTCCAGGGGATTTGTGTAAGGAAGCAAAAGATTTCCTGAAAGGCTGTTTTGTGAGGACCCCTAGGTATAGATTGACTGCTGAAATGTTGTTAATTCATCCATTTGTAGAGGGTTTAAGTGATAATGATGGAGTGGAAGAAGAACTAGAGGAGGTTGAAGATATAAATGAAGCTGATTCTATGCAATTGGTTGCTGAGACTGATGATGAATTTTCCTATTCTCAAGAAGATTGGAGCTGCATATCTGAAGATGACGACTCCCTTGGTTACTGGTCGGAAGATGATACAGAAATTACGGAGGATGAAATGACCTCTTATATTTCTGAAGAAGAGATATTAAAAGCAGAAGAAAGGATGAGCATTAGAAGCTCTAGCACTGATAGTGGTTTTAATAGTATGATTGATACATCAATGCAAGTACCTTCACAGGGTCCATCAAATAATTCGTCGAAATGTCCATTAAAATTTACAATTCCTGTTGTGGTCTAGCAGTAGGTGGTAGGATGGAAATATGATTCATTTATTCCTTTATTGTCTACACTCACCGTAGATTCTATGCAACTCAAATTGACTGAAATTTAATTATAAGTTTTAAATTCTTTTATCTTTATGGCTGCCATTTGCTCAACCTTTTAGTTTTTCTGTTTCCCAGTACTAAACACTATGAATTTTTGTTTGTTCCTCCGTGTTTCTTTCTAGGTAGGCTTTACCCTTTCATTTCTGGATTTCATATACATAAAGAATATGTGTAAGTTAGCTCAGCTTCATTCTATGAGAATTATTGTTTGCACTTAGATCTAAACATTAGATTACTAGTTAGAAGACCACTTAATTGCCATGGTTATTGTAGGAAGCTGGCCAGATAATCAGGATTTTGATCACCATTGTCCCAAGGCACTGTGTTTCTAATAGCAAATCTTGATTAAGCTAGTGTTTTCATCGCTATTTGCTTATCTTGAAATTCATGAACCGCCTAATGAATTGATGAAGGCTTTTCTAACCAGCTTTTGATCGACATTTTTCTGATTGGAAGCGAACTGTTTGTTTTCCTAATGCTCACTGCAGTGTGCTTATCTGAAATTTCATGAATTAGATTCCAAATTATGTGCACCGTGAAGGTTCTTTTACTAGCTCTTTTCTCCAGGGACTGAGGACACTTGTTCCTTCACTCTTTTATCACCGCTTTATGTATTTCCTATCTATTCAAGGTCAGTACTAAAATTCTCTTTGATGCTTTCATTCATTGTTAGGGAAGGAAAAAAAGAAAGGTACAATGAAGGAGGAAATCTTTTGTAGCCGTCTGTATCGCTATGATTAAGCAGCCTATATTGTGAGGGAGAAGAAGTCATTTTAGTTTAATTTAGTGACTTGAAATACTATGATAAAACTTTCGAATTTTCTCCATTTGCATCATGTCAGCTTCGAACATGTTGCAATAACACACTCTTTTCATCTTTCATTAAAATCGCTACCAATAATGCGCTGTATGTCATAAGTGTACTGTTCTCTGGATAATGCTCACATGTCACGCTCATGATATAATCATATTAGTTTTATCTTGTTGAAAGTGCAGAAGAATTCCGGAATTTAAATTTTTTTATTAGAATCAGAGAAAATCAAGTGAAGTGAGCGAGCGGGAAAATTATGTAAACCTTGTGCTTCTTTCGATTTTGAAGAACTAATAGATCTTGCCGTGGCCCCTAGTATTTTCTGTCAATTTCAACTTCAAGTTCTGTTGAACTCACTTATCCTCATTTCAAGCTCTGTGTTTGCATTTCAGTTAGTTTTCTGGCTCCGTAAGACAAAGTTACTTGTGCAACCCCTATGAAGCAGTTATCTTTAAATGGTAATTCCTAGTATCTTACTCAGATAATGCTCGTCTGAGTGTTGAAAAGCGAGAGGAATCATTATCTGTCTTGTACTTCTTTAGGAAAGGGTGATAAATGAGCATAGTTTGGTATTATAATTCGAGTAACATTTGATACTATGCGCTTTATAACCCATTGGATAGAATCTTAAATGATATGAAGATGAGACTATGTTCAATCCTTTTTCCTTTCTAGAACAAATAAGTAGTCTTCACACTGTTGGTAGTACAATTGAGTAACCCATTGGACAGAATCTTAATTGATATAAAGATGAGGATTGATGGAGAAAAAACAGCTGGATGAAAACTGCTGCTGAGGCAAAAGTGAATTGCAAGCGTGATGAATGACAACATATGAATCCAATGCTGATGGTGTTGATGATGATGAGGCATGTAACCTGCAGGTATTATATGTTCATAGTGAGACGAAACTGCAGGTATTGCATTGATCTACTTCCTATTCTGAAGTATAGCTACTCCCATTCATTTTCCGTTCTTCCTTCTGTGCTTTTTATACAGGACTTTCCAAGTCTCACAAAGTACTTACCACCTGTTTTTTGTACTCCTTAATACTTCATACCCGCTTGTATTCTTGTTACTTTATGTACTTGGCTTGGTTCAAGAGAAGATTAATTCCTGTTGAAGTTCTACCCTCATAATGCACTAGCAAGATTGACTGTTCTGGTTTTTCAGGTTAAACAGAGTTGGCATGATCATTCATTCCTTAGCATTCGTTGATCAATGTCGATCAGTCAGTGAAGATGAACCTCAAATTTGCCAAGGTATTAAAAGAATCTAAGTGATATAGGCCATGAAATATTTTTAGGAGAACTTTGTTACTAGTGTCAATTTCTTTTGGCATAAACATATCATCATCATATTATAGTAAAAGTGGGAAGCTCCAACCTTCAAAGTTAGACTACAATTTTGCCTTTGCACTAAATTAAAATGTTATAAATGAAACGTCTAATTAAATATGAAATTGTAATAATTAAATTACATGAAGGTTGAATTATAGTTTCAAAAGCAGTAATGAATTTTCCTCCCTATACATTGAATCAAACCCCAAAATATCTACATTAAATACTCTGTACTGAATGTAGCCCTTTATAATTTAGATTAATCAACTTTACGTACCAGCCTCTACATAATTAGGAGAATTGGAAGAGTTGCATTGAGAAATTAAATGTAGACTAATTGATTAGGAGTAATAAATACATGAAAGGAAAAGTTGAAGAAATGCAAATCAGAAAAGAGCTATGAAAAGGCAAGAAAAGATTCCTCAATTCTTACCCGCCATTTTTATGGGCTATGGCATCAGATTGCTCGAAGAAAACTCTTAGAGCTTGGTACGAGGCAAGCCCCCTTTCCTTACGGTCAAGTGGCTTTCAGCCCCCTCTCCTTACAGTCAAGTGGAATCAGCCTGTCTGAGTATGTAAACTATGTGGTGGATATGATAATAAATAAGCCTTCTACATCAGCCAATTCTTCTTCCATGAGGGACTTCAATGAAGCAACATTTTTGGATTTCCGAGTATCAATTTTCATCTTTTTCTTTGTTTTTGTAGAAAAAGCAAGAATTTTAGAGGATGTGCTGCCAGCATTTGGAACGCATTATCTAGGTTCACTACTCCCTAGAGCTTGACTCAATCTTGATACTCAAAGGAAATAGAGAAGCTTTTGAGATTCTCCCCTCAAACCTAAACGTTCAACTCCTACAACACAACTCAGAGATTGTATAGTATCTTCACATTTAGTAGGCGTTTGGACATGCGATTTCATCTCATGAGATGAAATCCCAAATCATCCAAAAACGCATAATTTGGGATTTGAAATCATGATTTCAAACAATATAAATGTAAAATTTGACCCATACGTTTATATTTTATAAAAAAAGATCCATAAGTTGGTAGATATATTTATCGATCTTGTTTACCAACCGGGAAATGCATGCTCGACGTGAAGAGATTGGTCGTACCATGTGGGGGGATTATATTAAAGGTAGTTACATTACTATTCATGTTAAATTTTCCTTTTTATTGAACTAAAGTTTGATCAATTGATGTTGTATTTTTTAGAAAGACTTTCTAGTAGCGTATTAATTTTATTATAAACTATGATTTACTCATTTGGTAAGATTGTATAAGAATTGGGAAAATTTTGATGGTTTTCACAACTTGTGGGGTTTTTATGTTTATAAAAAAAAATTGCAACTTGAGAAATCCAAATTGTATGTCCAAACATGATTTCATCTCATGAGATGAAATCATGTCCAAACGGCTCCTTAGATTCCAAATTGGCCTTGTGTAAGAACTTTCATCCTGATGGGACTGGAATAAATGGGCTGCCAGCATTTGGAATGCATGATCTACCTTCACTACTTCCTAGAGCTGTTGTCTAAAATCGCATAAGCCATCAGAATCAACAATATGCCATAAACATATTTAAGAAAAATAAATAATCTTTTCAATAATAATTTGATGAATTAAATTGTTTCCAAAAACAATAACAATTTAGGAAATTAAAAGGTGAGTTGTTATGTTCAGAATTTAACATAATTAAGTCATAGAAGTGCAAGATTAAACAATGTAACCTAATAGTGCAGCTTACCCCTCCTATTTCACCGGAAATGACAAATTAGAAAGAGAAAAAAAAAAAAAAAAAACTAAAAATTTCCAAAAAAGAAACTATAGTTTTATTTGATAAAAAACATGACATTATTTGTTCAATTTGATTTACTTTATTGAGGTGTTTATAGTCTTAAAGAACAATTACTGGAGTATTAATTAATTAGGTGTTAAAAACTAATTGATTTTGTCTTGAACTTTGAAAATGACAAATAATTAACCACGAAAGATAATTAATTTACAGAAATATATTAACCAGATTTATCTCTTCTCAATCATACTCATAGAAGCAAGGGTAACTTTGAGAAAGAAAATTAATACCTTCTTAATTTTTGAAATAAAAATCAGTTATGGTTAAAAACTTAAAGTGATCGTAGGGAGTCCAACATTATAACTACAAATAACTTTGTATATAATACGAGTTTTGATTAAAACTCGAACATTTTAGAATAAATATGCATTTAATAAATTATTACTTCTAACACAAAATTCCAAAATGGAGTAATTGTTTATAGTAGCTAACATAGTATCATGAGTTTCATCTGAAAAAGTAAAATCCGAGGACAATCTCCTAAAACTTCAACTGAAAAAATTGAACTTCAAGATACCGTCGTCCGGGACTTTCAATAGCTCTTGACTGAAGAGAGACAAATTTGACCATTATTTTCAAAATTAATCTCATTATACATACATTATACCTATCTAAGTTTAATTGTTCAATTAAGTTAGACAATACCTCATCATTTTACAAGTAACTATCAAGTTCGATGAAATAGACTCACCATTCATATAAGTTTGAGCTTGCATTTCTTAAAATCGTTATATGTTAATATTATATACTCCATCTGTTTCAATAATAAAAATTGAACTGATTAAGAACTAGTTTTGTATATATGCAGGTTTTGATTGTAGTTTGAAATCGTCCACGAAAGGTACTTTCAGCTAAATAAGAAAAATCAAAGGTGTGGCCAATTGGCCAACTACTTCAACAAAGCTTTTGATGTAGACAAGGACGAAAAGGCGTAACCACTTAAAAAATTAGCCCAGATGAATAGTTTTTGCCTTTTTGGATTGTTTATATGTAGCCATAATTTAAAATATAATTAAAAAATAATCTTAATTTTTGCTGATGGTCCCTTGAAATAATTGTTTAGTAAATGGCTCTTTTTTATTGTTTTTCTTTATAATTTATAGACCTTATAGTAAATGATGATTTATTATTTTAGAATTTTATGGAAAAATGTTAGATAACAGTCTAAAACTTTGTAAATTATTGTAAACGTTAAACGACAGTCTAATGTTTTATCTGTGAAGTTGAGCAAATATTAGACCTGAATCTAACGTTGTTCGGAGAGGTAATTTTTCAAGAACTACATTTACGCAACTTTTAAAAATAGGGGCAAAATGTAAATGGTGTACTAAAAAGGAGACATTTACGTGTGAATCGAAATAATCTCTTTTCAAAATGAAAATAATTTGAACAAAATATTCTCAGTTAAAATAAGGATTAATTCTAACACCTTATTTTGATAAGTGAAATTCTAGCAAAATGTGCTCCACTTAGCTGATGATAAGGGCATTTTGTGTCCAAAAGAAAAAAAGCTGAAGGGTATGATTGCTCTTTTTTCAATTTCAGAGTATATTTCCTCCCCCTAGTAATGGTTAAGTGTTTTTATGTGCAAAAAAGCAAACGAAAAGCATAATATAGTTCTCACTTTTTGCACTCTTTCCAAATAAAAATATATGAAGCCCTAAATTTCTACGAAACAGAACATGGTAGTTTGTTTCATGGTTAAAGCTTCAATCCACCTTCATTGTCGAGCCATTGTCATCCCCTGGTTAGTAATTTCCCTCACTATGGAGTTATATTAAATTCTTTACTAGCAGCTGCTACTATTTTTGCTAGAGTTTTGACTATTGAATGTTCACACATAAATTACTGCATTTGTTGATGTATAGTATAGTATCTTATAAGCTGACATATTTTTTTTCAGTGCTTCTATGATTCTGAAAAATGGGTTGGTTAATGAAAGGTTTGATTTTTAAGGCTAAAATGACCATAGAAAAGATTTCCCAGTTCATTTTCCAGATTATGGAAATGGGTCTGATCTTTAAGACAAACTATGCAGCTCTGGATTCCAATTGGATCGAAAGTCACAATTAAGTAAGCTAAAGAGTAAATTGAAGAGAATTACTCTTGAACAACTAACTTTGGGATTTTGCCCCCATGTGTAGTGCACGTGCTCTAACAACCTTAACTAACTGGAACAGCTAATTTCCAGCTCACTAATTACATAAATTTAATTAACAACTGAATTACTTATTAACAAAAATTGAAATACAAAGAATTAACTCCACAGGATCATATCAATACTTCCCCCGTGAGATGATCCTTGTCCTCAAGGATCAAACTGGGGAAATTGTTTCTTGAATGAGTCAAAATCCTCCCAAGTGCTGTCTTTAGGAGCTGAATTAAGCCATTTGATGAGGAGTTGGGGAATAGCCTTGCCATGTTTTTGAACCAATCTTTTGTCCACAATTTCCTCAGGATACATCAAAGTAGAACCAGACTGAGAGTGCACCACTGGTAGTCTAACTGAAGAAGGATGGGAACCAATCTTCCTCTTAAGTTGGGAAATGTGGAAAGTGGGGTGGATTTTGGCATCAGGAGGAAGTGCTAGTGTGTAAGCAACAACTCCAACCTTAGCAGTGATTTGGAAAGGGCAAAAAAATTTTGCAAAGAGTTTTTAATAGGCATGAGGCCTCAAGGACTGCTGTCTATAAGGCTATAGTTTAACATAAACCCAATCACCAACATCATAAGTTTTGTCAGTTCTTCCTTTGTCAGCCTGAGTCTTCATTCTACCTTGAGCTCTACTTAAATGCAATTTGAGAGATCTCAAGGTTACTTCCTAGCTTGCAGGCTTCTATCCACTACATCCAGATGTGAATCAAATGGTAGATAAGGTAACGGAAGAGGGGGGGGGGGGGTGGGTTCGTCCATAAACGGCCTCATAAGGTGACATGTTGATGGATGAATGGTGTGTAGTGTTGTACCACCACTCAGCAAAAGGCAACCATTGGGGCTATTCCTTAGGTTTCTCACATGTCATACACCTAAGATAGCATTCTAGACATTTGTTGACTACTTTAGTTTGTCCATCAGTTTAAGGATGGTATGTAGTAGAAGTTGTTATACCCTATTTTAACCGGAGTCAAAATAGTTTACAACATCCCGGTAATTTCGGGGTTATTTAAAGTACAGGAGTCGCCACCTAATTATTTACGGTGAATTAGGGCACTTAAAGTTAATTAAAGTAAGTATCTAAAGTTAATTTTATTTTAAAGTCTACGAAACCAAATGATTCTAGGTACGGGTTCGACTAACCTAGAGGAAGGTATTAGGCATCCTCTAAGTTCCATTAACAATGGTTAACAGACCGAACTTCAAAGTTAATTAGGCTAAGTGTAAGTATAATATTCTAAATGTTTGGGAAATAACTTATAAATATTGCTAAAGTTTTTAAAGGAAAAGGTCATAATGTTATTAGAAATAAGACTTGTAAAAATAATAATTTGTATAAAAGAGTTTAGTTATAAATTGAAGGAGCGCAGGATATATTTGAAAATAACTCAAAAAGGGGGGGGGGGGGGCGGAGAGAGAAGAAGAGAGAGGAAAAGGAAGGAGATGAAGGGTGCCGCTATTGAAGGGAAAGAAAGCGATGGGTTTAGGTTTCAACCGGATGAAGGATAAGTGGTCCGGGTTGTTATATCCCGTATTTTGAACAACGGGACAACATGAGTAAATTACGATAAGTTAGGGGCAAGGCTATCCCGAGAGACTTTTGTTTGTTTTAAAGGCTTAAGTTGTGTATGATTTTAATGGTATGAAAATGTTAAGGAAACATTGGAGTCAATTCCATTCTTAGTAAGTATGCTATTTTTGGAAAGTGGAAAAGTCAAAAAAAGAAAAAAGAAAATAAAGCACCATGTGGCCGGCCACCTTGGTGTGGGCCATGGCCACATGGATGGTTAAAATGTGGCAATTTAAAAGATGACTAATAAGTCATCTTCCTCACTTTCATTCTAGAAAAATCAAGAAAAAACTTGGAGGAGAAAACAAGGGGTATTCGCCACCCCCTTGGAAATTCAAGACCAATTTTAAGCCATCAAAAAAATAATTTCTTCAACAAACTTGCTAATTGAAGGAGAACTTGTTAACGTGGAAGTGTCGTTGGAAGCGTTAGATTGCTCTTTTCTATCTACCACTTTAGACAAGTTGAGAAGTTGAAGGAGGAAGGTGAGTTTTAATCTTGTTTTATGTGTTATACATGGTTTATATGTGTTGTAGCATGCTAAAAAGGAAGAAATTCATGATAGAAACTAAGTTGAAGTTGGGCCGTGTATATGGGGTATAGCCGTAATGTGTGTGTTGTTCTAAGAGTAGTGGATTAACTACAATTAGCATGTTTTGATTGTTGTAGTGTGAAGAAAAGAATGAAAATCATCTTTAGCGTGTGTTGGGTGTTGGCCGAATGGCCCCCCTTTGTGTGGATTGAGAATGAACGAATTGTCGTTAGTATTTTCGTTGTCGTCGTTATGGATTCTATGATGAAAAATGCAAGTTTAATGACTCAAAGTGATGTTGTGTTGGTTATAGGTTGATTTGGAAGTTAATGTGAATTTTATGTAAATTTTGTAGTTATGGAAGTGATATTGTTAATGTGTGGATTTATTGGTGTAATTCATAAATTTGAGAGAAAGAAATAGGGGAGTAGTGTTCTCGAGTTTGGGGAGGAATCCGGGTAAGTTGGAGTGTGGTTTGGGTTGTTTGGAAAATTGTGTGAATCGTTTAAAACGTTCTCGAATATTGCTTGAATGGTTTTGGATTAGTAATCGAATGTATAAACGTTAATACTAGTTCGAATGTAAGTAGTTGAAGTGAGTATATCGGAATGTTTGAATGTTGTTGAAATTATGTAGAAAGAGCTATTAATGTTAGAATGCATTGTGAATTGATTAATGATGTTGTGGTTTGGTTGTTAGTTTGGTTATTGTTGAATTTGGCCGAGTTGAATTCTCGGGGTGTTGTATTTACAGGGGAAATGCTGCCGAAATTTCTATAGAATTTAATGTTCGTTTGGAATTGGATACCTAAATGCTTATGGCTAATGTTTGGTATATTGGCGTTATGTAGATCTTGGAGTGCCCGAGACTTGAGGCTTGACTTAGCTTAAGAGCGGACAAGGTATGTGAAGCCTAATCTTTCGTTCTTTTGGGCATGTCCCAGTGTTAAGTAGGCTATGAAATGAATCCGGGAACTCCACTCTTACGATCCGAGCTTGCATATGACTTTTTGTCGACGGCCACCCCCGCGTGTTTTTGACCCATGCCTCCTTATTTGGGCGCCCAAACGATATTCATATCAAATCATCATAATATATCGTAGCTCCGCTTTATTATATTCATTAATTTAAACGGATATAAAAATAAATACCAATTTAGCGGACGCGGATATAAGATACCATATCAAAATCGGAAAGAGCGAGGCGGAATATACATCGTCGAACACATATATATACACATAAGATATATAAACGCTATGGCCCCGGACCAAATGGGACCGCATAAAGGTACAAATCACAACAAACAAACATACGTAGGACCCTCGACCCACGTAGATGACTACGAGGCTGCGTACTCCGAACAACATATGACGGGACGAGGACGTGCGTACCCAAATAGTCCAAATGTGCGAGAAGCATATACACATAACGAAGCATATATACCAACAAACGAGGCTCCGGGATCAAAAGGAGCAATCCCGAGTGTGTACCTTTACACCGGCGGGTCTTAGGACGTATATCGGTACTGCGGGCGTGAAACGCGACCCCAGAAAGGGGTCGGTACGAAGAAGAAATGCGAGTATGTAAAGCATAGAGTATTTAAATCCAAACCGCAGTGAAATATGAGTACAAAGAGAAAAATACCAAATCGAGCATCAAACCCGTGCAAAAAACATATGCAAATAGTACAATCAAAATCGTGCATAACGCTCGGAATGTGGCTACCACCCGACACGCTGGTGCCGCAATAACAAAGATACTCCAGAAGGTTTCAAATCTCCGTACAAACCCCAAACATATCGTATCACACATATCATTTCACACATATCATATCGCGACATATCGCGTCCAATAACAAATTATATCATTAATATATCACAAGATAACTCCATATACGGTAACCGGCCCTATGGCGAGGTCTCGAAACCGAAACACAACATACCGCCGAATTTATCATAGGGCGCACGATTACAAAAGCCGGCCGGGTGCCGGCGCTTAACGAAATCATAATCATCGGCACGAGCGAGTAGTGAGAAATCGTAATGCATATTAAAAATAAATTTCCGGAACTCAACACATAGTTTCATGTACATATATCTATATTAACATTAGATAACTCAAAATAAGTATCAAGTCAATCGGGATTCATATTTAAAAGTCGCGGCTCTTAAGTTATAAATTTTCGAAAAAAATACATCGTAGGTCGTTCTCGGAAAATCTAGTATCATACTTAGTGAAAAACGTTCAATTAATATCATAGGATGTTTCAAACGAACCTTAGAGTCATAGTAAATGTTTCCTTTTCATATCATACGAGAATAAGACAAATAAACCAAATAAGGGAATTTCGAGGACTGCGGGCCCACCTCGGTCAAGGCGGGGCGGCGAACATAAATTACAAACATTAGGCTCCCTAAGGTCCTTCATAAGAGTTTTGGAGCGAATCAAATGCGTTCGCGAAGGTTACAAAGGTTTGCGCATTTCTTTAGCCAAATATAAGGTTTATAGTTCAATAGCGCTGAAGGAATAGTACTCAAAACCAAACTCGGATTTCAAAGAGCGGAACTATTCCCGAGGTTCCGATTTTAACCTAGTATGACTAGGACATGCCAAAAGAAGGAAAGGTAGGCTTTACATACCTTACGTGCGTCTTACGCTCGCTTAAACTCGATTCTCGTTTCGCCTGTAATCTACAAATGGTCAAGATTGCCAAAGGTAAGTTATAGATTCTAAGTATTCAACTTAAGGTCATGTTGGTCTCGAAATTTTGAAGACTTCTATATATGTGACATCCGAGAATCATCTCGGCTCAAAATATAACAACAACAACCCAACAACATCAACAATCATCATAAACTACATTATGGCACAAATAGTCTTCTTTCTACATAGTTCAACAATTTCCATCCAAACTTCACATTATCAAACTAATATCAACATTTTCCATA
Source organism: Lycium ferocissimum (assembly GCF_029784015.1). Classification (NCBI taxonomy): domain Eukaryota; kingdom Viridiplantae; phylum Streptophyta; class Magnoliopsida; order Solanales; family Solanaceae; genus Lycium; species Lycium ferocissimum. The sequence continues at coordinate 31,153,295 of NC_081345.1, read as the reverse complement.
TTCATTAACTAATTTGATATTATCCAAACATATTCCAATAACGTTCCATACATTATTCATGAATTCATGTATTTCCACCGATTCCATATTCCATCCAACTCTTCCACAAACACAACAAGACTTCCAAATCACATTGTCTTTCCTACAAACTTATTAACAACAATCATAATCCACATTTAGAACCTTACTTCCATCATTATATAAAATCATATAAAATTCACATAAATTCCCATAATTACATACAAGTAACTTCAATGCCATTTTGAATTGTTCATGGCTTCTTTACGTCGTAAACGTCATAACGACACAACTAACAAGCTAAATAAAACATAATATTCCATTACCATGCAACCATGGCTCACGGCCATGCACCATCCACACACACACATACACGGCTTCACACACACATCAAAACTACGAAATTATCGTCTATTCTCAATCCCTATCATATTCATACGAATTCCATAACACAAAAGTAACAAAATTCTTACCTTTTCTTAAAATTCCGACTTGCCGCAAACGTGATTCTTTCGCCAAACAAATTGTATCACGTCGGAGAGCGTCTTGCACTTACTACAAATGTGAGAAGAGCAAGATTTTTAGGTTAGAATCAAAGCTTGGAAAATTATTTTTTTCCCTTGGATGGGGTTCGGCCGAGAGGGTGTTTGGTGATGGCTTTCTCTCTTCTCTTTTTTTTTTTTGATTTTTCTTGAAGGTTCTAAGGCTATGCATGGATATGTATACATTGATTAAGTGGTCACATGTTGATCACATGACCACTTAAAATGGGGCTTGGGCCAAGGCCTATGGCCGGCCACCCCTCAAGTTGGGCTTCAAATTTTTTTTTTTTTTTTTTTGAGCCCAATTGATTAAAATCTCGTTTTGTAATTTCCGAAACTAATTTTTTTTGAAATTCCAATATTGCCCTTGGCCTTCTCCAATGTCTTGCACCAATAGTTTTTCCATAAAACAACACAAACATGTTAACTAAAATCAAAATATTGACTTATAGCATACAAGTCACAATTATTTCAAAATTTTCCGAATATGCGGAAACACGGGATATAACACTTTTATTGGCCTCCATAGACTTACTCTCTTAATATGGTCAAGTTAAGACACTTATGTTTTCATATGGTTGAATTTTAAAAGCTAAGTAAAGTATTTTGCTCTTAAAAGATTCCGAAACTACGAACGCTCGTAACTTTCGTAGACGAGCTCGGATCGCCCCGAAACTTCTGTGGGGGATTCCATAAGGCATAACATTCCCTAATCTCCATAAGCGGGCTCGGATGGGGTTGACACCCGTCCGTGGGTCCCGCGACTTTTCTATGTTCGTTCTGAGCGACCTTCGGGAAGGACTTAGTATTACTTTCATCTTAACTCCCGAGTATGGACTTCTTACTTATTTAATGAGTTTATGATTGTGATTTTTATGCATATGGTTACTCACCACTCCGCTCGTGCATATGGTTAGTACTTCGCCCGCGGGTCCCGGGCGGCTATGCTCGTGCGCACTATGTTATATTAGGTGTGATCTTTGTGATACGGTTCACCGAGCTCCTCGCTAGAGGGCCGGATTCCGTTTATATTTGGTGTTATCTGTGTATGGTGTTATGGTTGGCTATGATGTGTTACGGGGATATGTCGGGTTACGGAGATATGAAACTTTCGGTGTGATCTTGTGGTATGGCGCCGTTGTGAGCGGGCGACCATCGTTCTAAGAGCCCATGCATGATTTATGTTTTTAAACTAAATGTTTTGACATTTTGCATATTTGTACTTATTTTACGTATATTGTTTGATTACGATTCGTTACTATATTCCTTGCTTTACATACTCGGTACGTATTAAAATGCCGACCCCGCTTTCTTCGTTGCGTTTCATGCCGCAGTACGGAACGCTCAGTACTTGGTGATCCACCCTCTTAGGACACCTATTCGCTGGGCGGGAGTGCTCCTTCGTCCTGAGACATATTTTGGTATATATGCTTTTCCGTTGCATATGTATATATTCATTCGGTACGACGGGGCCACGTCTGTCATATGATTATTACTACATTTAGAGGTACGTAGACATGTATGTGGGTTATGGTTGTGCTGTACGATTATGTATGTGTGTGATATATGTTTGGGCGGATCTTATCCCCGTGATGGCTATTATCGGTATTTGATATGCACATTTTATACTTATGTACATTATAATGACCTCGACGGCTTTTGTGACACCTATTGACTATTATGCGCTAATGCGAGGTTATATGTGATTATCTATGATTAGCGAGTTAGTATGCTAGTTCCGAGTGTGAGGGTACGTATAAGTGTCAATTCGGACACAAGTCACGGCCTACGGGGTTGGGTCGTGACAAAAGTGGTATCGGAGCGGTTCGTCTCGGAATGTCTACGGAACCCCGTGTCTAGTAGAGTCACGTTTATCGGTGTGTTGTGCACCGCGTATAAGAGAGAGGCTACGGACATTTAGGATCTTGTCTTTCTTTCGATCTTAGATCGTGCGATAGAGCTGTGTATTAGTAGGATGATACCCCATTCGACGAATTGTTATGTTTTCGATGCCTCGAAAGGCGCGCAATACGCCCGAAGGGGCAGAGTATTGCGGAGGGAGAGACCGGTCGGGCCCGAGGAGAGTTACTAGGGCCGTGCTCGGGCTCGGCCGGAGATTGTGCCGATCGGCCGATTCGCCACCCCGTCACCATCGGGGAGGGGCAGATAAAGCGGCCGGCAGATTGACGGGAGGCGGCTCCACCGCCCGCCCCCGAGGTTCGAGTGCCGGCCTCCGGCTCCGCGGCACAGGGCGGAGGAGGGACGAGGCTATGAGGACGGCTGTTCGGTTATTGACCGGTGTGCGCGAGCGAGTCCCGAGAGGCACGGAGCGAGAGGATGATCGTACGGCGGACGTGGCAGTCGAGAGGCTCGTATTTCTTGACACATGTCCGCCGGAGTTTTCGTCAAAGCCGAGGAGGGACCCTCGGGGGTTCATCGACGGATGCGGCGTCTGTGCGGCTTGTCGGGGGCCTCGAGGCCCGAGTCGGTGAGTTGGCGTCGTATCGGGTACACGACATAGCAGCCAATTGGTATGAGTCTGTGGGGCGCCGAGAGGTGAGGATGCTCCTTCGGTGGTCTATGGGGACGAGTTCGTGGAGAGCCTTTCTTGGCCATTTTCTACCCGAGAGACTAGGCAAGGCCGGGGTTCACGATTTTTACATTTGAGCGAGGGCGGCGAGTGTCCGGGAGTACGGTACGGAGTTTGATTCTTTGGCCGGATACGCTCCTCATGTATGGACATGGGCGATAAAGTACACCGATTTGTGATGGGCAAGATGATTATTTGATTGACAGCTGTATGGCGATGGCTTCTCAGCCTGGCATGGACATTGCATGAGTACAGGCGTACGCCCAGGGCATGGAGGAGCGACACAGGGGGAGCCAGCCCAGGGCATGGGTAGTGGACAATTATTTGGGCTGGTCTGGGTAATTTTAGGCGGGTAGTTGGTCCGAAATTAACATAGGGGCTGAGTTGAATTTTAAGTGTGGGCTTGACGGATTGGGCCATTAATTTGGCTGAAAAAATGTTGATCTTTTCTCCCCTATTTTGATTATTTTCGGGCTTCTGATTTAGTAACTAGTACAATATATATACTATGATAATTACTGATTAACATGTAGAAAATAAAAGACTTGATAAAGTATAATTAATTTAACGAAAATAAAGTGACAACGAACCCTTTTAGAATTTGTGATAAAGTGATGCTAATAATAGTGAAAAAATGAAAATAACGATATTAATAATGAAAACGTTTGGCTCGCCTATAAATTTAAAAGCCCGAGGAAATAAATTGGATAAAGGAGGGATAAAATTGGGTGTCAACAGAAGTAAGCAACTGAACTTTCTGTAGTTTGAACAACTCATTCCAGAATTTGCTAGTGAACACTGCATCCCTATCAAAAACAATGGATTTAGGCATGCCATGCAGTCTGAACACCTCATTCATGAATATCTGAGCCACATCTAAGGCAGTATAAGGGTGTTTGAAGGCCATGAAATGAGCAGCTTTTCTTTGTATGTCAACAATCACACATATGACTTCCTTACCAGCAACTTTTGGCTACCTTTCTATGAAATCCATAGAAATATCTTACCATACTTTATCAGGGATGGATAAAGGTTGTCGCAAGCCAAGATAAGCTACATTTTCATTTTTGCATTTTTGACAAACATCACAGTTTCTCACATGAGAGTACACACATTGTTTTATTTTCTTCCAATAGAAATCCTGTTGTAATCTCTTAAGAGTAGCAGTTATACTAGAATGCTCTCCCATAAGAGTATCATGATAGAAGGCAACTAGTTTTTCCCTTAGAGCATTGTCAGCACCGACTATCATCTTCTCTTTTCTACTCAAAACACTAGATTGAAACTTGTAGTGAGGTATGTGACCAGTAGCAGATTGAATAGTTATAATCAAGGCATGTAGAACTGGATCCTGAAACCAAGAGTTCTTAACAACTTCCAATAAATCAGCCTGTCCTCTGGAGATCCTAAAAAGTTGGACAGAATCTTGCTTCCAAGATAAAGCATCAGCAACAATATTTTCCTTACCTTTCTTGTAGTCAATGGTATAGTCATATCCCAACTATTTGACTAGCCATTTTTGTTGACTAGGAGTAGTGATTCTCTGTTCTAGAAGATATTTAAGACTGTGACGATCAGTCTTTATGATAAATTGCCTACCAAGAGATAAGGTCTCAATTTTTGAACTGGAGATACAAGGGCCAGGAGTTTTCTTTCATATACAAAGAGGGCCTTGTTTCTATCAGACAACTTTTTGCTGAAAAAGGCTATAGGCTTGTTCTCTTGAACTAGAATAGCTCCAATACCTTCACCAGATGCATCAGTCTCTACTATGAATGGTTTAGAGAAATCTGAAAGGACCAGAATTGGTGCAGAAGTGATGGCCTTCTTCAGTTCTTCAAAAGCAGTGGTGGCTGTGTTCCCATTTGAAAATGCTTTTGTTTAAAAGATTGTATAAAGGTCTTGCAATCACACCATAGGCCTTAATAAATCTTCTGTAAAACTAGTCAATCCTAAAAATCCCCTCAACCCTTTGATACTGGTAGGACAAGGCCAATTTAATACAGATTCTATCTTTTGTTTGTCCATAGATACTCCCTCTTCAGAGATAACATGCCCCAAATACTCTATTTCTTTGACTCCAAATGCATATTTACTCTTCTTAACAAACAGCACATGTGATCTCAAAACTTTGAAAGCCTCTTATAAGTGTGCTAAATGGTCTGTCCAACTCCTGCTATAGATGAGGATATCGTCAAAGAATACTAGGATGAATTCTGATATACACAAGAAAAAATTGATTCATTAGACTCTGAAATGTTGAAGGTTCATTGGTAAGGCCAAATGGCATTACCAAGAACGCACAATGGCCATGGTGAGTTCTAAATGCAGTCTTGTGGATGTCCTCTTCAAACATTCTAATATGGTGATAACCAGATCTCAAATCCGACTTAGCGAAGTATTTAGCCCCGTGTAACTTATCTAATAGTTCCTCCATTACTGGGATAGACAACTTATCCTTGATGGTGCAATTATTTAGTTCTCTATAGTCCACACATATTCTTCAAAACCCATCTTTTTTCTTCACCATCAGAATTGGTGATGAATATGGACTAGTACTGTGCCTAATTACCCCAGAATCTAGCATTTCATCCACCAACTTTTCTATCTTATCTTTTTGAACTGCTGGATATCTATAAGGTCTGATATTGATAGGGGAGGTTCTTTCCTTCAAAATGATCATGCAATCTTGGAAGTGATAATTCAGTAGGAACTTCAAACAAGTCATTGTATTCATCTAGTATAGCTTGCAGCCCCTCCCCCCCCCCCCCAGTGTTATTGCCTAATTGAGTACCCTCTATGCTCATCAACTCTGTTGCCTTGTCTTGGTGTTGGTCTTCTTGATACATTTCTACTGAAATCATACATAATGCAGCAGGCTGTATCCTGTTGGATTATCTTGGCTGATGGTGGTTTCTTCCCTCTCAAAGATACCTTATGACCTATGATAGTGAATTATATTCTCAATTTCCTGAAATTCCACATGATATCTCCCAATGTTGATAACCACTGCATACCAAGTACCATATCACACCCTTCTATGGAAACACCCTTCATCTTCCACATCAAATTTTTGCACATATAGTTGCTATAAACCATCTTTCCATCAGCAACCGATACAGGAAAGGGTGAAATAGCAGTCAAGACACATCCTAGTCTCTTTGCAGTATTTAAGTCTAAGAAGTTGTGAGTACTCCAGTGTCAATCAACACATGAATTGCCTTGCCCTTAAGAGAAATAGTGACTCTCATAGTTCTGAAATCATGAGTGTTATTCATTGCATGGACTGATACATAGGGTAATATGGGCCCTTCAGAATCAGTCTCCAACTCCTGACCAATTATGGTCAAACATTGAGCAGGATCTAGGGCCATTTCATCTAGCTCCAGAATATCCTCCCCTTCTTCTACTTCCATAGAGAACAACTATCTCTTATTTTTGCAAACATGACCAAAAGAGTACTACTCATCACAGTTAAAACATAGTCCCTTACTCCTTCTTTCATCCATTTCAGCAGGGGTTAATAGTTTGGCATTTCTATAAGGTGGTTTGGATACATCATTTGTGTTGGTTTGAGCTTTGAAACTAGTATTGTTTGGTCTAGAATTTATGTTTTGGGTCTGGTTTTGGGAAAAAGAAGTGCTAGCATGAGAAAGTGGTTTAGTATTTGAAAATCTTAGCACGTTAGGATTTGGAATCATACCAGTAAAAAGTTGTTGAACTACAATGGTTTATTCTTGAATTTTTGCTAAACTAATAGCCTTAGCTAGGGTTCTTGGGCCTAGCATCTTAATAGTTAACCCAATCTCAAGTTTCAAGCCCCTCACAAAACAACTAACTACATAATTTTCATATAATTCTACTCTAGTTAGTAATTCATCAAAGACATCTACATACTCTTAAACAGAAGATACTTGTCTAATGTGATGACCCACTATGTCATCACGCCACCTAGGTGCCACTTGGAACTATTTTTGCCATGTAGGAAGCTTATGTGGACAAAAGAGCCTAGCTTATATAGAAGGTTCTAGAGAAATTTGGGATTTCTCTTGGAAGACCTTAGAATCTCATGGATTTACATGGAAGGTCCTTGGAATACTCTAGTTGTGTAGAGAATTCTAGAATAGAGGTTTCTTTGTAAATATGTAGGGACTTATGCAATAATTATTATTTACATATTAGACCCTAGGTGAGTAGTATAAATAGAGGGACATTCATTTGTAAACCATCAAGCAAAAATCACAATTTCTCTCTTAATACAAAAAGCTTCCTTCTAGCAAATTTTTCGTCTTATTCATCTACTATTCCCTTAGCGATCTTGAGTGTAGTTATATAGGCTGACTTGGCATCGCAAGATCGTGAGCAAGTTGTGCAAGAACGTGAGCAAGTTGTCAAGTGCCGCACGTGCGCTTAGTTGAATACTAAGGATGTGACACTAAGCTCCTTAAAATCCCCCATTGGATCATCAAATAGTTCCTCCCCAAATCTGGCATATAAGCACCCAATATATTCACCCCATCTAGGCCAATTTCTAGTCAATCCACTCTTCATATAAGATTGGTGCCATTGTAAGGCCTTTCCTTCCGAACTGCAAGAAGCTATTTTCACCTTCGCATCATCTTCTATTTCTTAATTTCTATTTCTTCTACATCAAAGAATTGATCACATTTGTCTAACCAATCTTTCAAACCTTGAGCATCAAATTTTGGAAATTCCAACAGATATCTTCGATTGACACCAAATTCCTATCTTTCCTGCCTTATATTCACCTTTTCTGGTGCTGCATTCATGGCTATTTCTAGTGCAGCTGCATGACCAATCGTATTTGCTCCTCCATGTGCAGTACACGTGCTCTAACAACCTTAACTAACTGGAACAACTAATTTCCAGCTCACTAATTACAGAAATTGAATTAACAACTGCATTACTTACGAACAAAAATTGAAATGCAAAGAATTAACTCCACAGGATCTTATCAACAAACCTGATCATAGTAAAATCATAGCAGTTCATTTTCCTGACGGGTATTTGTTACGTGGGTTATTTTAAGCAAAGCTTTTATTTTTAAGGAAAAAATGACAATTGAAAAGATTACCCAGTTCATTTTCCAGATTATGGAAATGAGTTTAATCTTTAAGACAAACATGACCATAGAAAAGATCACAGAAGTTTATTGTCCAAATTATAGAAATGGTTACTTGTATTACTTGAGGTTACTTTTAAAGCAAAGGTTTGATCTTTAGGGCAAACATGACCACAGAAAAGATCACAATAGTTTGAAATGCACCATTGGGTAGTGGCAATCCATTTGCCTGCTTGACATCTGGAGGATCACCAGACATTACCCTTCGTAGTGTGGTGGCTATCCATTTGCTAGCTTGAAATGCACCATTGGGTGCATAAAGGCCTAAAGGAGATAAAGCCAAGAACCCTGTAATGAGTGGAACCAAAGGATATGTTGGAGATTGTTGTTGAGCTCCAACTTCAACAGCAGAACATACAGTTGAAAGCATCCATACATGAAAATAGCAATAAAATTAACCAAGTTAGAAGGACGAAAATGGAGTATTGCTAAACTTTAGCAGTTGTTGACAAAACAAGACTATTTAGACTTGAATAGTTGAATTATATTTTGTGAAAAAATCTCAATTTGCACCTAACTTGAAAGTTGGCAACAAATGTTGTTACCCTTTATATTATACGGGATCATCCTTGCACTCACCATAGTCACGTGAATCACATATGTCATAATTAAAACACATTTTCGAGTCGCTTCATCCAAACATAACCAAACCAAATACCAAGAAACCCACCAGCAGCCATGCTCATGACCCCCCATCTTTAAAAACATGTTAAATGACACAACTAAAGCTAATCCAGGTAACTAGTCGACTAGTCAACTTCTTCTCAAGTTTCCAAGAACAATTTACCAGTCACTATCTTTTCAAAAGTGACGGACTATTTCATATTCAAGTAATTGAAGAAGAAGGACTGCCTAGACAATCCAACTAGGAAATTTCTTTAGGGGAAAAGAGTCATCAAGAGAAGTCAACTAGGAAATCTTTTAGGGAGGAGCTAAGGATTTCTTTTACCAATGACCTATTATATTTTCTATCTTCATTAGATTTTTCTCTGTGGATTTTGTCATCAGAGAAAGGAAAAAAAAAATTTTAGCCCCCATTCCAAGTTATTTGACTTGTCCATTATCTTTTTAGTGAAAAGAAAAACTGGAAAAAGAAAAGAGAGCAGGAAACTCATGAAGCTCTGAAGTTCTAGCTTCAGTTTAACTGCCCTTTTCTCATGCTACCTAATCCGTGAGACATATAAAACTAGAACCCAGATATACTAGAATTAGAAGTCATCATAGAATTCCAGATTCTTCCCCAATTGGCCATATTTGACAGCTCCAGATATGGTAAAATACCACTGCGACAAATACAATGGTCACGAAAAGGAGGTGAACTAGCAGAGGGCTAAGAAAATACAAAACGAGTTCAGTCCAAAAGAACTAAGTATTTCCTATTACTTGTTAATAGTTAGATGAGAAGTGCAATTTCTCACTGAATAACATAATAATTAACAATCTAATGTACACTGAAAAATTGGATGAAGGGTAATGCTATATAATGTTACACTAGCAAAATTGAAGCTATTTTCTTTTGACAAGACAGATTGTACAATTTTGAGAAAGGTAACATAACAGATTGCACAATTTCATCGTTCTCATCTTGCAAATGCATCCGTGCTTTTCCTATAGATACATGAACAAATAAGGTCAATGGAACATGGATTGAGGAAAATAAATGCACTAGATAAATGTTCATACTTCTCCTGCTAAAGGTGGCAGGACATGAAAACAGGCGCCTAAGTATCTTCAAGTCTCGAGACAAGAAAAAGTTAGTTGGCTTACAGGTAAAGTTGAACCTTCTGCAGCTTCTATTTTCCTAGAAATCAATTCTTTCTGCTAGCACTAACTTCTGGTTTTGTTACAAGTACCAGTTTACACCAAGTTGCAAAAACAGTGATACATAATATTACTGGAATATTGATCTTTTAAGACGGTGATTTCATCCATCTATCCATAAAGATGTCCCTCCGTAACTTGCAACTGTTGAAAGTTTTAGAAGATAACAAATACTACTCTGTCCCAATATATGTGACATTCTTTCCTTCTTGGTCAATCCCAAAAAAAGGACACCTTTTTATATTTAATAACAATTTAACTTTAAACATCCCACTTTACCCTTACTAGAATAATTTAGCCTCACAAATATCTATGGCTTGTTTTAAACTACAAGTTTAAAAATCTTTATCTTTTTCATTCTTAAACTTTTGCCCGATCAAACACCTTCACATAAATTGAGACGGAGGGTGTAGGGTAAATATCTCAAAAGATCACTCAACTTTGAGAAATTATGTAGTAAAGTCATTGAACTTTGCTACATATCAATAGAATCACTCAACTTTGGCCTTTTTTCTCATAAAATCACTCAACTAGATGTGTCATAAAAAAAAATATGACATGGCAATATTAATTAATTTTTTATGCCATGTAGACATGGGCCGCACAAATAAAATAAGATAGATTTAAAATTATAAATATACTAAAATTGTAAACACTATTTTATCCTCCTAATTAATTATTTGAGAATTCAAAGCTAATTCTAAATAATTTAATAATTAATATATCAATTTTTTTTTAAAAAAAAGATACTAAAATTTTACTCATATAAAGAAAATAGGAAACGGTTTTATCCTACTTCGAGGAATTTAAGGCTTTATTTAAGGGATGTATCCCTTATTTTCTGTTAAAACGTAACATAATAATTATGACAAAAAAATAATAACTGTTATTATAAATTTCGAAAAATTTACATGAAAGTTTTAAACTTGAAAAAATAAAATTTCAATAATCTAATGTGCAATTTGATTTGAAAAATTCAATACTTTCTTTATATGAGTAAAATTTTAGTATCTTTTTTCTTAAAAAAAAAAATGAAATATTAATTATTCAAATATTTAAAATTAATTTTGAATTCTCAAGAAATTAATTATGGAGATAAAATAAGTGTTTAATATTTCAGTATATTTTTAAAAACTTACCCCTATTTTATTTTATTTTATTTTATTTTATTTGTGGGGCCTATATCTACATGGCATAATAATATTGCCATGTCATATGTTTTTTATGACACATCTAGTTGAGTGATTTTACGAGAGAAAAAGACAAAGTTGAGTGATTTTATTGATATGTAGCAAAGTTTAATGACTTTGCTACATATATTCTCAAAGTTGAGTGATCTTTTGAGATATCTACCCGTTTTATTAAAGGTTGGAATCAGTATCGCTGAATTGATTTCCTTAGCAACATGAACCCCTTAAACTCATGGAGAAACTGTCTATGATGAAAGAGACGCGAACATATGATAAAAGAAGTGACTTCCACCCCTTGGATAGACTACCTTCTCTCTCTTAGTCCATAGCAGTGTCTGACATAGTCCCATAAAAGTAGGGTGAGACAATTGGGGTAGAATCATCTGTAATCCTTTTTTTTTTTTAAGAAGGTTATCTGTCATCCTTTCAAGGCATAAAATAAGTCCACATGCAGAAAAGCGATATGAAAAGCACTCCTCTAGCTCACTCCAAGCACCTCTAGCCGAATTGAAGTGACGATGCTGCAAAATGCTCAATTTTCGTGCTCAACATCCAGAAAGAGAACCTTTTTGCTGCATTTCAAGTCAAAGTGTAGCCAACATTTTTAAGAAGAAGAAGTTTCATATTGGATAAGGGGACTAGCATGCCAAGCTCTTTAACCGCATCAGCGAACAACAGCTGCCCAGGAGGTGAAGAAATTTCGTAAACTCCATTTAATCAGTTTGAATTTGTGAAAACCAGTTATTTGTCCTCTACTCAGATGGAAAGGAATGATGAAGATTTTTGAGGAAGGAGAATTTAGATGGTTTTGAAGATAAACGATACCAATGCTAGTTATACTGAAGAAATTTCCCCAGCTTGATATGATTAATTTGAAGAATTTGGAGAAAGCCATTTATTTGTCCTTTACTTCGATAACCAAAGATGCAAGGCTTGAAGCAGTCAAGCAGAAGAAATAAAATCTAGATTGTGCATATTGAAATGCATTCACTTTATGATCGATACCGATGCCAGTTATATTTGGATTGTGCATATTGAAATAACCCGGATATAGTATCTAGATTGTGCATATTGAAATGCATTCGCTTTATGATCATAAGAAACAAAAACTTATACCTCCGGCTTCAAGTCACGGTGGATGATTTGGTGCATGCTTAGTACCTCTAGGCCAGCTCCTACAGTATCGCAACCAGAATAGCATCAGTTGTACAAATATTAAGGACAGCATGCTAATAAGAAGAATTCTAAACAAACATTTACCAATCTGTCTCATAAATTTTCTAGCTACACATTCTTGAACTCTGCCATGATTCTAAATATAAGAAGCCAGATCCCCGCCAGCACAAAACTCCAAGACAAGGAAAATAGAGTTTTCAGCCTGAGGGATAAAGCAGTCTTCTCAAATTAAGAAGAAGTCATAAAATGATTATCTTTTTGCACTAAATCTTCTACCTAATGAATATCAACTTTTGCAAGTTAAATATGAACAAGCATACACTGATGCATGTCAACAAGAAGATCAAAGCTACACACTCCAAAACCCAGAGAACAAATTCTATAGGGTCACAACTTTTACTGTATCTAGTGCATAAACTATTAAGCACTAAATTGCCGTCCGACCAAAAGCTACGATATTATATTGTACAGCTTAATCACATGCTCAGAGTAGAATATCATGCACAATAGAAAGTAGAAAAGATTAAAAATCTTTCCTCGGGTACAATTTTGTTTAGATATTATGCACCCAATTAACTTGTCTACTTTCCTACTAGCACCTTCAAGACATGGGTGCTTTAATAGAAACCTCATCTTTGTTTATAAAAAGTTTTCAGTTTCCAAATTCGAAATTGACCACCATTCGAAAGAAAAGAGAAAAGGCAGCATAAATGGGAAAAACACTCATCTCTTATCCACACCAATTAACTTCATAGGGTGATGTTTTATAACTAATACAGAAGAGCCCATCTGCAGTTTTAACGTATAGCTAGTTTAACGCAGACATGCGAAGGATTGCCACATTATCTGTTCCTCAAATATTTGCCTCATAGTGAGTAAGTTTACCTGAAATAATTCACTTCCTTTTTCATCAAGAATAACTTCTATGAGATATTAAAGTCATCCAACATTAGTGTCAAAACTTTTTTGATAACTTACTGTTGCGTACTATAAGATACGACACAAAATGAATATCTCTCACTGAGACATAATTAAGAAATAATTCAACAAATACAGGAGATTGGAATGTCAATGCCTTCCTTTACATTCAAAGACTGCACACACATATACATTTTTTTGTGTTCTTTCAGACTATCCAAAAATGCTAACATACCTTTGTCATATCCTCCAAATATGTACTACTTTTGAAGGGTCGAGTCCGCGCAACACAGGATACATGCACAAGCACTCGTGTGGACTGGATTGCAATCTACGTCCGAGCATTTAAGATGCACTTGTGACTCCATAATCAGTTTCCTTCTCTGTTGTATCTCCAAATCTTCAGCAAATTTCAACTCCACCATTGGTCTCTGTTTTGCCTTGTCTACTCTTTGATATATCTCCGAAAACCTTCCTATTGCCTCAGCTATAACCCCCCATTTCTCTCTCTCTTGTTTCTACAAGCATTAATGGCCATAGCCGATGCCGCCAAACTCGATTCCTCCGTCCACAAATTCCTTCGTGACACCGTCCACCTGAGACCTCCATTGAAACGGCGTTTCCCTATGAGGATGAAACGTTACCGGCGGCGTCGGAGAAATTTTAAAGTTGACGCCGATGAGGCTGTTGAAGAAAGGCCACGTGGATAGAGCATGCTAATACCACCATCAAATTAACCTAATGTTGAATCCATCTGTCACTGAAATGCATCCATAGAGCATGCAAGTTGTATTCTCAATCCTCAGACTTGTTACATGTAATTTGATGTGACTCAGTCTTGTCCTTCTCTTCTCATGGGCGTTGTTCTCATCTTAGGTGTTTGACTCTTGTCCGGGTTGATGATCTTCTTCCCTGTTAATGGAACCTCCTGAAATGAATTGAATTCAATTGTGCCTGCAAATAAAAAATCAGGTTAGTGAAATAATCAGCCAGAGTATTCCTTTCTCTGAGCACATGCACAACTTGCACATCATAACCCTCCCTCATGGCTTGAATTGCATTAACTTCCAATGTCACACACCAAGGAACCTCCCATTCTCCTTCCAACATGTTTCTCATAGCTAATGAATTTGTTCAACTATAACTGGAATCAGATGATTCTCTAGACAAAATTTCAGACCATCTTTTATAGCTATAAGCTCTGCAATAATGTTAGTAGTGTCTTGTAATCTTCTTCCCCTAGCACTGATCAAATCTCCAACACTATTTCTTATACAAAAGGCTGCTGACCTATTTCTAAAAAGAATTTATTAGAAAATATTTTTCTTTAAATGGACTTTATGATGTTCGGCCTAAAATTGCATATATTTAGCTATTAGTTGCCTCACATTTTAGTACTTTTAATTGTCTTTTGAGTATTAATTGTAATGAGTTGTGCTTAATATTATATTTTATTATGTAGGAATAAAGCGGTGTAAAGATGAAGAGATTTGGAGCAAAATCAAATAAAAAGCAGAAAAAGAGAAAAAAAAAAAAAGAAGGGGAGACAAAGTGGGAGACACTCCCTAAACTTTGTCTCCCAAGTTGAAGACGAAAGAAAAGAAGCAAAAGAGAGAGTGATATACCTGGCAGCAAATTGACGAAGGCAGCAAAGAAATTCGAAAGAAAATGCAGTCTCTGTTGGTTCCGCGTTTCACCCGCGATGCGGGTGTAATGCGAGCCCGCGATTTTTTCTGATCCGAGTTGGATTTGGTTTTTAAAAGCCCAGGCCTTTTGGTACCCTATAAATACATATTCGACACGGTTTTTACATAACTTTGGATAGCTTGAAACCCTTAGTTCATAACTTTAGACTTAGAGAGAGCTTGGAGCCGCCGTGGAGGCCGTATTTACAAGGTTTTACCTTCTCTTCTCTGTAACACTTATTTTGATATTTTTATTCGGATGATTTGTTGTTTTTCCTCCATGTCTATGTGGAGCTAAACTCTTTAGTTCTAGGGCTTTGACACAAACATGAAAGTTGACGTTTGATTATCGTTTCTATCTATTGATTTTCTATCTTTGGGTTATTTATTTATTCTTGGTCTTAATTGTTTGATTACTTGATCACTAATTGAACACTATCTTGCGGTGCGAGAATTGAACTTGAGAAAGGAATTCACGTACGTAATAAGAATAAATAGAGTTTGTTCGATTTAATCGTTTCGCTACCGAGGATAGAGATATACCCTTTAGCCCTACTTAGTTGAATACGGAGAAATAAATGCGTTCTTGTTACCTCCGACGACCATAGAGATATAGGCGTTATAGTAGCATCTACAAAGCTTGTGAGTAGTTCGAGAGAATATCAAAAAGTTACAATTAACCCGTCAACTAGTAACCCATAGGTAGAACGATTTGAAAACTCAGCTGGATTGTTAGTGGTCATAGCCCTAGATCTATCTCTTCTCCGATAAAAATTTGCTCTTTCTTGTTTGAAGTTTATTATTTGTCTTCTTTTATTTTTAATTAGTTGACAAATATAATTTGTATTTTATTTCTTGTTTAGATAATTAGAATTAGTTTAATTTAGTAAATAGTTAATCATAAGTCCCTGTGGGTACGATATCTGGACTTAAAAATCCTATATTACTTGTACGACCGCGTATACTTGCGTATGCGTTTGGGAGCAACAAGTTTTTGGCGCCGCTGCCGGGACTTAGAAATTAATTGTTTATCTAGATTAGACTTTTCTTTTTGTCTATTCAAGTTTTATTTTTTTTATTTTAATTTTTTGTTCTTAATTTTTTTTGTTTTTGTTTAATATTCTGGTATTCTTCTTGACATGGCATCTTTGAACGAAAATTTATCGAATGTTGGGTATTCATGTTTTATTGATTTTTGTGCACTTTGTGGAGGACCCCACTTATGGGAAAATTGTTCTAAAATTTGGCGCATACGGGATGTGATGTGTGACCCTTTTAAATTCTATGACTGGAACTTTTGTAACCGATGTGGTGGTCGATGGAAAGAGTGTCCTAAGTGTTGTTCTAGTCTCTCAAGTGATTTTCACAAAGTGGATGTTGTGAGTGATACTTGGCTATTGGTTCGAGTTCACCGATTAGATGTATGGGGGGATTATCTTGATGAAATTACAAGTGACATGACACTTCATGGAAGAAAGAACAAAGCTCGGACAAAGAGATAGACCAATTTGGCTCGAACATCTATGACTTACAGCTCAAATAAATAAAAAGGTTGAGGTGTCGATGCCCAACCACCAATTGTTGTGGATACTGGCCAACTTGTGGAGCAAATAGAGGAATTCCAACCATTCGATCAGATCCTTGTTGATGATGCCTATGTTGAGGAAGTGTACAAAAGTGAGGATGTCAGAAATAATGCAATTTTAGAGTTGGGGCGTGTTGGTCCTCATTCTAAACATTTTTCTACATTATGTTTGGTTGGCGACATGAAAATCGAGCCCTCCACGCCGGTGAAGATGTGTATAGATGAGGAATAAGAGCCTTACATCCTGAAATTTGCCAGACCAAAGAGACAAAATGACATTCCTCACTTAAGGGCCAAGAAGTGCAAGATGCGACACCTATTGCTTGGTTCTTTTATTTTCACACCGCCGCCCGGGAGCGGGCGCGTAAAATTTGATGCAAAATTAGGGGCGCAATTCATATCCTCGAAGTGGAGGGAAAAGTGGTGAAGTTGATTCACGTCGTGCCGCGACGTTAACTAAGGCGCTTATTGGGAGGCAACCCAATGTGTAATAATTATAGATTTTTATAGTGTCACGTTTTGTTTTGTTTTGTTTTGTTTTGTTTTGTTTTTGTTTTGCAGATTAGGGGAAGTCTGAGTACCCAAAGTTGAAAGCTGAGGAGCATGTTTGAGCTTAAGTGTGGGATCGTGCCGACCCTTAATGATGATAGCATGTTGCTAGCTAGGCCCTAGGGCCCCAGGGAGTATTTCTTGCTTTACTAGTTTTTAATTTTTCCATCTATATGCACTGAGGGCATTGCATGATTTTAAGTGTGGGGTGGGAAATACGTCCCTGGGAAGGCTGAGGATGATGGTTTAATATGCCTTAGGATTTTTTTTTTTTTTTTTAATTATTATTATTATTATTAGTATTAGTATTATTAGTTTTGAGTCTTAGTGTCGGAAAAAAAAAAAAAGGAAAAATTCGAAAAAAAGATTTTTTATTTTCTTTGATTTTCTTTAGTAACTTCTTAAGTCCCTCATTAGTGGCATTCATCATCCACCCCTTGGGTTTTCTTATGGCCTCGGTTCTTTCCCGAGGGGGGGCCTTTGAACCGGGTAATATTTTTTTTTTTTTTAGGATTAGTTTTTTTTGGAGTAGTAAAGGAGAGAGAAGAAAGACCTTGTGACTTGTTTGATACTAGCATATTAGAAAAGTACCCTCAATGAAAGTTGTAGTACATAAAAATAGCTTTCTAACGATATAAGGACCAGGCCAATCAGAGATCGGAGCAAGGAGATATGATCGTCTCAATATGACTAATAGTAAGGCGTTTAAAAGTCTATAGAATCGGCTAAGTTTTGATACGTCTGCCTTCCAGTCGAATTTCGTGAAAATACGTTGGGAATTTGAGGAAACTTAAAACATAAAAGTTGTAGCCCTTTGAAATAACTTTCCAACGATATATTATGGGTCTTGAACAGAGCTATGTACAAGAAGTTATGCCTATTTTACCGAACATTATGCAGAATCGATAGTGTCGCGCGTGCGGGCGCGTGCGATGGATCCGCATCGCGGGCCGATCGCGCAATCTGAGTATTTACCTGCAGAATGTTGCACGATGCCCGTGCATCGCGGACCCATCGCTCAAAAGGTCGGGTTTCGGGTCAAAATTCGGGATTTCGCGTTTCAAGTTATATTTAAGCTTGGGGTTTATTTCCCTAACACCCCATTCACGAAAAATCACCCTAAATCCATAGAGAACAAGTCCTAAACCTCAAGAACACCAAGGTCAGCCTACTCTAATTATTCCAAGTCAATTCTAATATATATCCTTGTAATCTAAACAAGAAATCATCATTCCTAAAACTAGGGTTTTCAAGAAAACTATCTCAAGGTTCAAGAATTCAAGATTTTGGAAATCCTCTTCAAAGCTCAAGTCTTTAATTTGAGTTTTGGAGCGACTAAGGTATGTAGAGTTACTATCTACGTGTGAGAACATCATTGTTCTTCCCCACGCCTTCTAATCCATAAAGTATGAATCTTTACAAAACTAGGGTTTCTATTCTATACCATGCTCATGATAACCCTAGGTCCATGTTCATGATTATATTATGTATGAATTGTTATAATTCCATCATTGAGTTCTTAATATTTCTTTATGATTATTGAGAATCCGTCCGTAATCCATGAAAACCCATATCTTGTATTCCATGGGTTCTTGCATGCATGTTTTTAAATAAAAATGATTATTTCATGAATATCCTACATGTCTACAAGTTTTCATGCAATTGTATTTTATAATTATGTTCATGCCATGATACAAGATATATACATGCTAAATACAAGTTATTAAAATCATGAAACCATGTTTACAACCATGTTTACAAGTTATTTCATGAAATCATGTTTACAAGTTATTTCACGAAAATCATGGGCTTCTTAGCCAACTATATTACAAGTTGCACAATTACAAGTTAAGCCCGAAACTACGTAGCCGAAAATCATAGGACGATACCTTAATTTTACACCGAATGGATCCAGCACGTTATATTATGTTGGCAAGGTATGTCGCCGGGTTTGGGAGACTCCACGTACCCACGTGGTGATATTATATTGTCGGATTTATGAAATGCTCTCCCTACCTACCATGTTTTACTCTATATTTATATTATATACTAGTTATGTAGCCAAACTCAAGTAGGTATATTTTAACTAAAGAAATATAATTTGTGATTAGTACAAGTGTATAACAACAACAACAACAACCATATACCCTTAATAGTTATATAAAAGCAAAATTTTCATTCCATGGATATTTTAACTTCCATTTTGATGAAATTATAACTTATGTATACCAGTTATTTAGTTCTAAATAAATAATCTATACATAGTTAATGAACTTTTAAGACAAATACATAATTTAACTTGGCGACGGTTTGGAGTCACGAAACCGGTCTCTTTAATTAGGGATTAGGGGTTCGAACATGGATATGGAAAAAAATCTTTGGAGGAACGCTCCCCCGAATAGGCGCGATGCGGTGATATCGGATTAATTGGGCTCAAATGCGGATATCGAGCACCAATCGAAAATCAAAGAACGTGAAAAATGAGGTAGGAGGTTTGATGTTTTGAAAAGTAGACTTTAAAAACTATATATATATATATAAAGTATTAATTAAAAAGTTCTGGTTTTAAAAAAAATTGAAAATTATACAAATATATATATATATATATATATATAAATATATATATATATATATAGTTATATATATTATACAAAAGTCCTCACATTCCCTCTTATATATAATAGTAATGTATTCATGTTCATGCTCATAATTTTGGAAGTTCCCAGTTTCACGTTAGTTCTTATCTTTGTTACTTTATGTCCCATGTTATTTCATTCGCCGTTTTACATACCTTTACATTCAATGTGCCGACGTCCCTTTTATTTGCCGGGGCCCATATTTCACGATGTGTATCGATATATAGGACGACACACATCCGCTCGAGGGACATAAAGCATTCGTATCGGCTTATTGGTATCGCGAGCCCCATCTCATTCGGGGTTTAGTCAACTTTTGTTTTATGATTTGTTATGCATCTAAGGTATCACGGGGCCTTATCCCAGAAGTATGTTTTCCTTATCGACTCATGATAGAGGTTTCATAGACTAGACAAGTCAGTTATGTTATGTCAGACATTCGGAGTCGTATAACTATTTTGGCTCATTCATGTTATTTTCGCACTCATGTTTAAACAAGTATTTTTATTAAGTATTATGACTTACTACGTTTTATAAAGGCTCATCATGCATTCACGTTATATTCCGCTCATGTTATGCCTCATGATGATTCAACAAGCCATGTGGTTCGCTCGGTCACACGCAAGAAGGCACCGAGTGCCGTGTTTCGCCTGTGCCATGGTTCGGGGGCGTGACAAAACTTGGTATCGAGCCTAGGTTCAAGTGTCTTAGGGAGTCTATGAAACCGTGTCGGTGGGGTCACTTTTTATATGTGTGCGCGCCACACATATAAACATTGACCACCAAAACATTTAAGATTGTCTCACTTCTTTCAACTCTAGATCGTGCAATAGAGCTGTGTTCTCAGAAATCACTCGAACTCATGTGTTGTTTCCCATTCTACCGAATACACCTAGTCTCAATGGATGAGGAAGATGTAAAGCTAGTCGTTATCGATGTGTTGCTTTCCGATGGAGGCATCAGGAATTATTCTAACTCGTGCCATAAAGCTTAGAGCAAGTCAAGTAACATTCTCTTTCCATCGAATTCTAAACGTATCGAATGCGTAAGCGACGAGAAGGAAAATTCGAGACCCAAGACTTACCAAATAGTGCATGGTGTGTTTATCAGGTGATAATACCCTTTTAAAAACAAGTTTCAGCATGGCAGTACACATAGGTTATATACCTTACAGAATAAGTTTATTTGGATTATCCGACCATGGAGCTACAAGATAAGGATGATAGTTCATTTAAGACCCTACAAAGTAACATGTTATGAAATTATTCTGCAGCAATCATAAATTGTCCACGGTAGTTTTGAGCAGGAAATAGCCTAAGAGTCAACCACCTGTAATACTAGAAAGTCTCGACTTTTTTTTTAGGATATATATATATATATTTTTGCCATATGATCTATGTACATGACTAGGAAGGGACTGATGCTATAAGAAAACCATGAGCAGACGATATTGAATTTTCTTTTTTTGTGGGGTTAGTTTTAATTTATTTAAGCTTATTCAGATCAGACCTAGAGAGTACGATATTAGTGAGTTACTACAAGAAGCAGATATTACTATGAGATAAAAGATATGACAATTCCCTCTTAGGTTATGTGATTAAGTATTTATCCCTGATGTGTATAGTATGATATAATTTTGGAAGTGTATAGGGAGTTTGGGGTTAGTTGTTCCAATTCCTTGTTGAGATAGATGAAATTTCCCTAAGTGTGATCCATGTCTATAGTTCAGAAAGATAGTATACAACCCCAGAATAGAGTCAGATAAGGAGGAAAAGTTAGAAATAACCTTATGCTTCACTTTAGTACCCCAGGAAGAATTAGAGAATATGATGCTAGCAAGTGGTTAACAGAAGCATAGTAAGTAAGTTTGAATAGATACAGTGAATTAGAAATTTTCAGCAGAGTTAGTAGAAGCACGATTTGAGTACTTAGTCAAGTTAGCACTACTAAGTGGGTAACTGTCTGAATACACCGAAGGCGTGTTAGAACCCAAAGGGTTTAAGTTAAATTTGAGGTCTAGAAATTGGTGAAAGAAGAAAACCATCTAAGCAATAAGAGAGCAAGCTACAGAAGAAGAGCCTTTAAGGGTTATCAGAAAAAAGTTTTCCCCAAGACTGACAAAGCTAGTATGCCAGTTATATACATTAGAAACCCGTTCATTTAAGTAATCCAGTTCTCCCAGTAAGTAAGACTTGCTTGAAGTAAGCGGAAGAAATGAGTCGTCAGTATTTTAGAGGAAATTAGCAGAGCCACTAGATGACCACTTATCTCTAACTCGAGAGATCCACAGGCTTTAAATGTCACTTTTGAACTAAGGGGAGATCGTGCGATAAGGTGCCGATATAGATTATGTGTTTCGTAAGTTGATAGGTGTTAAGGGGATTATGTTAGAGGATCACAGTTTCATGTAGCCAAAGATAAGATGCGTAAAATATGATTTTTTTTTTCATGCTGTTGAGATCAAGTACTAGGTAATTATGTTATGAGATACAGTTCTAGATCGAATAGCGGGTTTTAAGGGTGTAACGGTTCCAATTCCAGAGTAATTCATGTACTATGTGGTACTAATGCCCGGACGTACTCTACTCATGCCTTTCATACCCATATCATGCCCATGTTAGAAGCTTTACACTCCACGTTTAAGATACAAGAATTAAGACTACACACGATAGTAAGCTATGCAAAGGAATGTCCTTTCATGTTCCACACATCAGGTTGTGCTCATGTCTAAAGTTACCACACTCATGTCCCACATATTTATCGTTCTTTTATACTCATTCCCATGTTCTATCATCTAAGTGATTTTCAAGTCTGATGATAATCTTGACCCCGATGATTATGTTATCCATGTTACCACATACTCGTGCCCCAATCCATTTCGCTATGCATCCCACTTATAGCGGTATCGTAACAATGATTTTGTTAGATAATAATGAAGGTGAACCAAGATGGATGTCCTACCTATGATTCTATGTAATTCGTGCTTATGTTTCTTTGGCTAATGTTTTAAACCATCTCGTAGCTTGGCACAAAGGATGCCGTTATTTTTTCCGAAGTACCTATGCCATTTTTATGTTCAAAGTGACTTTCTACCCATGTCTTAGATGCTTGAGGAACGAATTATACATGCCTATAATCCATTCTTTCATGAGCCTTATTTATAACAAGGGCGTTTACTCACGGTGATAAAAGTAAGCTATGTTGAACCATGTCCTATTCTTTCGGTATATCTAAATTCTAAAGGTAATGTTTTATCCATGCCTTACGTCTCTGAGTAGCCCAAGTGTTAGCCCGCAATTGTACTCCACGCAAGTCACACTTATGCCTTAGTCTTACTTCAATACTCATGTACTCAAGTCCATACACCATGGTATGTAGGTACTCATATAAACGCCATATTTTTCATGGTCCCATGCCCCACGTCATGCTATTCACGTTTCATGCCATATGAATCACGTCCCCATGCACGCATGTTCCACGTTACATCCTCCATGTACAATGCACCATGTTATGTCTGTTCTCTAAAGCAAAGTATCTTATATGAATAGTACCAATAATTCATTTTCTCTTAGTCCTCTATAATTCGCTCACGAGAATGAGCAAGATGAGCTAAGGTATTCATAATCATGATTAACGCCTAGCAAGATAATCAGAAGTAAGGTGCATTTCTATATTCAAATAGATATCTTTTCATGTACCCTATGGTACTTATCTCGGGAGTATTCTACTCAGATTCGACTTATTCATGTCATGCCTATGCTAGAGATTTATGAACACCCATGTTAGGATCATATTCTTGCTATACGACTCAAGTCTGTCGCATTCACATCGAGTTGCGCTTACATTCAAAGCCTAAGTCATACTCCTATCTCATATTATCATGGTGACATACGAACGTCTGTGATTAAGTCTCTAAGTATCCAAATCCTACCCGCGGTTAGTATTCAACCCTCATGTTGTAATAATCATGTTTTCGATATTCAGATCCCATGTTACGATATCCATGTTTACACGTATTCGTATCTCATGACAGTTTAGCACTCATGTATTCATGTCATTCAGTCTTCGTGTATTTATGTCCCACGTCATGCATCTCACGCCTGTGTAATCATGTCATGTTCGTGCCTATTTTCGCACTCATGTCATTCGTGCCTACGCATTTCTTCCAAACCCCATGTATAGTAATCACGTAATCATTCACCCAATATCCGTGTGTTCAAGCCGGCCCTCGCATTTATGTTAGATACATTCAAGATTCAAGAAACACGTTATGTTACATCATGTGTATTAAGATGCTATGTGAGTTGTGTGTTGGTACTTTAGTTAGTTGGTGCGTTTGAGAAATGTCGTGAGGATCCGAATTATGAAGGAAGTCCTGCCATAAATTTTGTAGATTCCAGAGTTAGTAGCGATTCTTAACCACTAGTCATAAATCGAGGACAAATGTTTCATGATTCTCATTCATGTAGGTGCTACTCAGTTTCATGTTCCCCATGTACATGTTTCCATGTAATCACGTATTCAGTTCTGATGATCCATGACCATTTTCCTACGTAACCATGTCAAGCTCTTATGTTTTACGACATGTTTCCTTCATGTTCACGTATTCAAGCCATGTCCAGCCACGTTCTTAACCATGACTCATCATTCGAGGATGAATGATCCCAAAGGGGGGATAATGTTACACCCCGTATCTTAGAACTAAGGTTAGACTCATATCATTAGAGTTTTAGCGGAAAAATTGAAGGTTTGAACGTTTTGCGAAAATGGTTGAGCCTACTTGAAAATGATAACTCTTTGATTAGTTGGGAATTTAGAAAAGTACCCTCAATGAAAGTTGTAGTACATAAAAATAGCTTTCTAACGATATAAGGACCAGGCCAATTAGAAATCGGAGCAAGTAGATATGATCATCTCAGGATGGCTAATAGTAAGGCGTTTAAAATTCTATAGAATCGGCTAAGTTTTGATACGTCCGCCTTTCCGAATTTCGTGAAAATCCGTTGGGAATTAGAGGAAACTTAAAACATGAAAGTTGTAGCCCTTTGAAATATATTTCCAATGGTATATTATGGGCCTTGAAAAGAGCTATGTGCAAGAAGTTATGCCTATTTTACCGAACACTGTGCAGAACCGATACGTGTCGCTCGTGTGGGCGCGTGCGGGCGCGTACGATGGCTCCGAATCGCGGGCCAATTGTGCAATCTGAGTATTTACCTGCAGAATTTTGCGCGATGCCCGTGCATCGCGGACCCATCGCGCAAAAGGTCGGGTTTCGGGTCAAAATTCGGGATTTCGCGTTTCAAGTTATATTTAAATCATTGGGGTTTATTTCCTAACACCCATTCACGAAAAATCACCCTAAATCCATAGAGAACAAGTCCCAAACCTCAAGAACACCAAGGTAATCCTACTCTAATTATTCCAAGTCAATTCTAATATATATCCTTGTAATCTAAACAAGAAATCATCATTCCTAAAACTAGGGTTTTCAAGAAAACCATCTCAAGGTTCAAGAATTCAAGATTTTGAAAATCCTCTTCAAAGCTCAAGTCTTTAATTCGAGTTTTGGAGCGACTAAGGTATGTAGAGTTACTATCTACGTGTGGGAATATCATTTTTCTTCCCCACGCCTCCTAATCCATAAAGTATGAAACTTTACAAAACTAGGGTTTCTATTCTATACCATGCTCATGATAACCCTAGGTCCATGTTCATGATTATATTATGTATGAATTGTTATAATTCCATCATTGAGTTCTTAATGTTTCTTTATGATTATTGAGAATCCGTCCGTAATCCATGAAAACCCATATCTTGTATTCCATGGGTTCTTGCAAGCATGTTTTTAAATAAGAATGATTATTTCATGAATATCCTATATGTCTACAAGTTTTCATGCAATTAAATTTTATAATTATTTTCATGCCATGATACAAGAAATATACATGCTAAATACAAGTTATTCCATAAAACCATGATACAATGCTATGTTACAAGTTATTCGTGAAATCATGATTACAAGTTATTTCACGAAAATCATGGGCTTCTTAGCCAACTATATTATGTTCATGTTTTTTGGGAGTTGCACAAATTACCGAGAAGGCTCGGGGAGAAGCCCGAAACTACGTAGCCACCGTAGGACAAGGATCGCTCCGCCCGTATAGGACGATACCTTAATTTTACACCGAATGGATCCATCAGCACGTTACCACCTTATACCCGGCAAGGTATGGGGCTCACGGGGTCCGGTGAGGTACCGACTCCACGTACCCACGTGGTGATATTATATGGTCGGTTATGAAATGCTCTCCCTACCTACCATGTTTTACTCATGCTTATATATATATATATGTATTCATGTTCATGCTCATAACTGTGTTTCGCTCACGTTCGTTCTTATCTTTGTTTACTTTATGTCCCATGTTATTTCATTCAGTTGCTTTACATACAAAGACATTCAACGTGTCGACGTCCCCTTTTATTGCCTGGGGCCCGCATTTCACGATGCGGTATTGATATACGGACGACACATACGCTCGCAGGGACGCATTCGTATCGCCTTACTATTGGCGAGCCCCATCTCATTCGGGGTTTAGTCAACTTTTATTTTATGATTTGTTATGCATCTAAGGTACGCTGGGCCTTGTCCCGTTAAGTATGTTTTCCGGTCGACTCATGATAGAGGTTTCATAGACTAGACAAGTCAGTTATGTTATGTCAGACATTCGGAGTCGTATAGCTATTTTGGCTCATTCATGTTATTTCCGCACTCATGTTTAAACAAGTATTTTTATTAAGTATTATGACTTACTATGTTTTATAAAGGCTCATCATGCATTCACGTTATATTCCGCTCATGTTATGCCTCATGATGATTCAGCAAGCCATGTGGTTCGCTCGTCACACATGCAGAAGGCACCGAGTGCCGTGTTTCGCCTGTGCCATGGTTCGGGCGTGCTTGATTCGGCCTAAAATTGCATACATTTAGCTATTAGTTGCCTCACATTTTAGTACTTTTAATTGTCTTTTGAGTATTAATTGTAATGAGTTGTGCTTAATATTATATTTTACTATGTAGGAATAAAGCGGTGTAAAGATGAAGAGATTTGAAAAAATTAAATAAAAAAAGTTAAAAAAGAAAAAAAGAAAAGAAGGGGAGACAAAGTGGGAGACACTCCCTAAACTTTGTCTCCCATGTCAAGACGAAAGAAAAGAAGCAAAAAAGAGAGTGATATACCTGGCAGCAAATTGACGAAGGCGAAGAAAGAAATTCGAAAGAAAATGCGGTCTCGTTGGTTCGCGTTTCACCCGCGATGCGGGTGTAATGCGAGCCCGCGATTTTTTCCGGTCCGAGTTGGATTTGGTTTTTAAAAGCCCAGGCCTTTTGGTACCCTATAAATATATATTCTACACGATTTTTACATAACTTTGGATAGGCAAAACCCTTAGTTCATAACTTTAGACTTAGAGAGCTTGGAGCCGCGTGAGGCCGTATTTACAAGGTTTTACCTTCTCTTCTCTCGTAACACTTATTTTGATATTTTTATTCGGATGATTTGTTGTTTTTCCTCCATGTCTATGTGGAGCTAAACTCTTTAGTTCTGTGGCTTTGACACAAACATGAAAGTTGACGTTTGATTATCGTTTCTATATATTGATTTTCTATCTTTGGGTTATTTATTTATTCTTGGTCTTAATTGTTTAATTACTTGATCACTAATTGAACACTATCTGTGGTGCGAGAATTGAACTTGAGAAAGGGAATTCACGTACGTAATAAGAATAAATAGAGTTTGTTCGATTTAATCGTTTCGCCATGCGATATAGAGATATACCCTTTAGCCCTACTTAGTTGAATACGGAGAAATAAATGCGTTCTTGTTACCTCGACGACCATAGAGATATAGGCGTTATAAGAGCATCTACCTGTGCTTGTGAGTAGTTCGAGAGAATATCAAAAAGTTACAATTAACCCGTCAACTAGTAACCCATAGGTAGAACGATTTGAAAAAACTTACCGGATTGTTAGTGGTCATAGCCCTAGATCTATCTCTTCTCCGATAAAAATTTGCTCTTTCTTGTTTGAAGTTTATTATTTGTTTTCTTTTATTTTTAATTAGTTTACAAATATAATTTGGATTTTATTTCTTGTTTAGATAATTAGAATTAGTTTAATTTAGTAAATAGTTAATCATAAGTCCCTGTGGGTACGATATCTGGACTTAAAAATCCTATATTACTTGTACGACCGCGTATTAGAATTTGTCAGGATCCCGATTCGAATACCGAATATCAAATGAAAAAAAAAACTTCAATAGTATAACAAAACAAAGGAGGCATATAATGATAGGACCAAACCAATGGCCAAAAGTCGGATAAGGTCGCGAAGAGCCGTAGTATCATTTTTGTCTGAACAAATCATATATTATTAAAAGTGGAAGCTCCCAAGTTAAAAGTTAAGATTATGAAAATGCCCTTTTTCTAGAAAAATAAAGAAAAATATTTAGTAAATGATGCATGATTAAGAGGCTCTAACGTTTAATTTTTACTCATATTCAGCTTTCACATCAAACATACGTTGGAATTAGTATTGGGTAAACGTAATCATATTAAGAACCATTATTGTTTCTTTCGTAATTTCTTTCTCTTCTTCCTATCAATTTCCTCTCCTCCTTTAATTCCTTTATAGCAGAAAAATTCAGTTATACCTTTTCCCTATCCTTTCAGTTACAAGTTTATGCAGTCAATACTTATTACAGAATTTGAAAGGATTCTTAACCCTTAACTTTTGATTTTTGAACGCTACTATATAAACAGACAAAATATATTCATTCACTATCTTGCTTTCCATTGTGATTAAATTTGGTCATTGTGTAGTACTGTGGATGAACATAAACAGTTAGATACAACGACGAATGACATTCGGGAACCAAGACATTGGCGATCCAACACTATTTTATAACAGTAACTCTTTCATTACGCTTAGAATCGCCAAACGTCGGTTACATGGAATACAGGAGTCAGTAGGCTTTCATTGAAGAAAACCAGTGCAAAAGATATCTGTTTTATGATTTTCTAGGAATCATATTTCTAAATTCATGTTCATTTGCCCGAAATTGCAGGATGAGTCGCAGGACTAATTATATGAAAGGCAAAGGTTTAAATTTTCTTATCAAGGAATGAAACAAGAAGAAGAAAGCATGCAGTGGTAAGAAATTTTGTGAAATTGTTGGCCTGAAGCTACAGCCAATTTGAATAGTTGTACGGCCTAAATTCTTCTAGTGTAATTTTCTTCTCATTTTTTCTATTTAGTTCGGCAAAATTCACTTTTTCTCATAATAAATCATTGTTCATTTAGTTTAGTGTATTTGCTCAGCAACATATATATTCAATAAACATGTTTATAGAATATTTGATATTGGTTGAGTGCCTTCATCTTTTTGGAATTATTTTTTGAGGATATATTTGAGTTAAATTATTGTGTTTGAGTTTTTTTTTTTTTTTATAGAGCACATAACTTTTCCCTCTCTCGTGCATAATCTTTAATAGGTTTTTTCCGCTTGCTGCTTCTTACTTATCATATAATTAATTTTAATACTAAACACTTCTTGTACAAATTGGATATTCTCAACTATCCGACCATGTGGATCACATTAATAAAACATTGGATCACATTAATAAAACATTCTCAATGGAATTTCAATAAATTGGTTGAAGTAAAAAAGAAAAAGTGAAAGGTGTGAAAGAGAAAGACAAGGTTTTAAAAATTACGAAAGGAACATGTAACATAGAAAAATGAGATGTATTTTACGGATTTCTACTCAAATAATTCAAACACTCTTGTATGGGACACACGTGCAACGCACATATCCAGAGACTAGTATGTTCTAAAAACACAAAGACTGACACGTCAACTCCACTAAAATCACACCAGGTACCCACTTTGTCCACCCCCACCCTCACCACCCCCACTTACGTGACCCCGACATAATACTATTCTTTTTCTATTATCCCTTTTTCTTCTCGTTTAAATGTATTTAAACAGACTCTCCTTAACGCAAACATAATCATACATCCACATTCTTAATTCAATTCTCCTCTCCTGCTTATTTTTCCATCTTGTTGACCTTTACATGAACAATTATTCGGCTTAACATTATATTAGAGAAACAGTCTCATTCACATTTGGTTTGCCGTATTTGATCCGTTCACATTGAATATTCAATTACTACTAATTCATAATCTATTTAAAGATCGTGTTCTGGGTGTCCTTACAATCACATAAAAATTCAAAAAATTCAATCTTTTCTAAAATTTACCTGATTATTTGTCAAAAATATTATTCAATGGCAACTGCTATGGGAATGCTGGGAAATGTTGGGGGTTGTGGGTCTGCCTCTGCTTCTTGGATTCGTTTGACAAAGAAGAAGACGAAGGGTGATAAAATTAGATTTAATGTTTCTTGTATATATTCGCCTTCTGTGAGTAATCCTTACAAGACGTTGAGAATTCAACCTGATGCTTCTGAAACTGAAGTCAGAAAGGCTTTTAGACAGCTTGCTCTTCAGGTATGTATTTTCTCTCTTCTAATATGTTTGATGTAGAAATTTTATTTTCGTAGGTGTAAAAGCAGTTACTCCCTTAGGTAACATGTATCTCGTAAAATTAATCGAGATACATGTAAGTCGATGGGAGTAACTTTGTTAGTGAGAGGTGAGAGGTATTGTAAAATTAATAGAGGTACTTGTAAGTTGACCCGAACATGACGATTATAAAATAAACAGTTTTATGGTTAGAATCCTTTTTCTCAAAGAAAAAGTTGATGATTGAGTAACAAACACGGTTATTAGGATTCATCTTAGGCATGGTTAGTGTTTCTTTTAATGGGAAAAGGTTGTTTTCTGTTTAAATGTGTATCCTTTTAGGTGTATTAGGTAGTTTTCTGGGAAATTATTACCTTTTGATCCTGCTATTTTAGTTTTTATTGAGCTTCTCCTATGCTTATTAGACATGTTAATTAACGAAATTTTGTTTGATTGAATTTCAGTATCACCCGGATGTGTGCAGAGGAAGTAATTGCGGCATTCAGTTCCACCAAATTAATGAAGCATACGATGTAAGTTTTCTGCATCTAGCCAACTGTGTATTACTAATTTGAC
Source organism: Lycium ferocissimum (assembly GCF_029784015.1). Taxonomy (NCBI): domain Eukaryota; kingdom Viridiplantae; phylum Streptophyta; class Magnoliopsida; order Solanales; family Solanaceae; genus Lycium; species Lycium ferocissimum. The sequence goes on along the minus strand of NC_081345.1, from coordinate 31,122,280 downwards.
ATTTCTTTTGGTCCATTTTATTTTATCTTTTTCGTCTGTGAGTTAGTAGTAATAAAATGTGATATGTTGCTTTAGCTTTAAATCAAATAAAAAGCGTTGAAGTGAAGCACAGAATATAGGAACCAAATGAAAGAAGGCTAAGGAAGATAAAGCTTAGATTCTTGATATTGTGATTTCTATTTTCTAATACTCCTACTAATCTATCCTAATCCTAATAATAAATAAAAAAAGTGGACTTTCATTTACGCCACTAGAAGAGCTTCAAAGGATTAATATAAAACTTTTATTCCGTAACAAATACTTTTAGTAGGTATCAATCATTTCATCCTTGGATTATTTAATCGTGTAGGGAACCCGTGAACACTTTTTAGGCAAAAGGTCCTTTTCACTTTTGCTGAAAATTGAGACGTGCCAATTACATTATCTAATAATGTCACCATCCAGATTTTCAATTAGTATTACGTACTAGAACTTGTTTGTGTAGGTCCATTTTTTTAATACAATATTTTAGGATCAATTATGTTAAACTTCTCAATTATTCAGAGTCACTTTAATTTCTTTAATGTGTGGTTATTGGTGCAGACTGTAATGAGTAACTTGAAAGGTGAAACCAAGAGTGCAGAGATATTTGAGGAATATGATGATAATGATGATTCCATGAGAGGAGTGAATGATCCAGATTGGGATATGTGGGAAGAATGGATGGGATGGGAAGGAGCTGGTATTCGGGACTATTCTTCACACATTAACCCTTATATTTAATAATTAATCTGGATTATTATAATCTTTAATCTGGATTAATATAATGTTTCTGCCAAATACCAAAACAACCCATCCATCTTCTTCAGCTGAAAGACGGTTTGACGTTTATGTACATACTGATCAAGTGGGAAAATGGAGTTGTATATTTTGTACATAGATGGAAATCTCTCCTTTTGTATTTATTAACTATGATGATAATGATGCACAAATTATGATTATCAATAAGAAGTTATATTACTTGCAAATATTATGTCTTCCCGATTCCTAAAATAATTATGAAGATTACACGTTCGAGAACTTTAATTGTTTAATGCTTCATAATCCGTTGAATGTTTACCTAATGCAATTGATCAATATGAATTGAGTTGAAATCGAAGTCGTTCAATTGAAACCGAGTCAAAATCGACGTTCTTAAATCTTAATATGTCAAATTGGTGGATTTAGTCAAACCAGGTGGATAAGTCAGATTGAATCAATAAAACAAACCTTATGTCGTAGAATTAGGAAAAGTAATGGACTAACAGGATTAGACAAATTTCACTTTTGAGTTAAAACTGACTTCTATAAGTGGGTCTACAGTACAATAAATAAAAATCAATAATTTTGTCCAAGTTCCGGCTATTAACTTAAGATCACGATAAAATTTATAAATTCTAAATTCGTTTAACGCACCTTAATTGCCGTAACGTAATCTAGTTAATGACTGATCGCTGATGCCATGATGTGTGAGGAGTTCATTTACGAGTACTAATTCTCTGAAGTCTCTTTCTGAGAGGAGCAGAGTGATGACTGATGCTGGATGGGTGAGGTTTGAGGGATTCTTTCTGTTTTGTCAGATTTATTGCAGATGAAGACATCGTAGTTGTCACTTTCGAGCAAAAAAATACGTTGCAACAACAATTATTGATTCATTTGGTAAACATTGACAACATCATTAACTACTTAAGGGATAGGGATGCGTGAACCATGTCGTTTTTGTTAAGTTGCATGATACACGACTATGTGCAAAAGCAGCTGAGTATACACTGTGTATTAATTAGGTGTATATCAGTAGGTCGGTTATAGTAGTTGTAGTTAGTTACATGAGCTGTATCTTAGCTGGCATTTAAGTCAAGATTAGTTGGGATTAATTCTGTTAGAGTAGCATGTGGTAGTAGAGATAGATGGTTATATAAAGTGCGACTTGTAATGATTGAAAGATACAATAAGGGCCTGTTTTGAAAGCCACCCAGGTAATTGGAATTGGTGTAATACACAATGACGTTTGAAACATTTGTTTGGCCGAATACACAGTTAGGTGGGAATGGGGGTAATTGAGAGGGTGTAATTACACTTTCTCCAATTCTCGAGGGGGGGGCTATGGGTGTAATTACACCAGAATTACGTGTATACTTTTTAATTTTTTATTTTTTATTTTATTTTAATTTCTTTTTTTTTTTAATTTATTTTTATTTCTATTACTTATTTTCTTTTTATTTTATTTTAATTCCTTTTCTTTTCTAATTTATTTTTTTATTTCTATTATTTAATTTCTTTTTTATTTTTACTTTTTAATTATTTTATTTTTAAAAATGTTTTTTTCAATAGTATTTATATTTCATTTCCTTTCTTCTCATTCCCATTGAACCAAAGGAAGTATACTCTTGGGTTGTTGTCTGCAATGGGATTAAGTGGTGCAAAACCTGTTGCCACACCTATTGAATTGACTTTGAAGCTTACCACAATGGAATATGATATATTACTTACACAAGCAGATGATGAACAATCAAATAGAACAGATGATCCAATTCTGGAAGATATTCATGCCTACCAACATTAGGCAATAGTTGATCTACTTGACCCATCACGGACACGACATATGATTTGCGGTACAAATCTTGCGCTTCATGCAATGTCCAAAAATATCACATTGGGAAGCTGCTATAAAGGTGCTAAGGTACTTAAAAGGGGCACCGAGTCGAGAGTGTTGATGAAGAGATAACGTAAACGAGTTTGATAGTGTTTTGTGATGCAGATTGGGCCTCATGCCCCAACGCAAGGAGGTCAGTTATAGGATATGTTGTGCAACTAGGAGGCTCCTTGATCTCATGGAAATCGAAGAAGCAACACACAGTTAACGAGCTCTCAATCAAAGCGAGTATAGAAAACGTAACAAAGAAGATGGAGGTGTCTTAGCTAGTTAGTTTCTTTTGCAAAGTCTAAATATACAATTAATCGCAGCTTAAGTTGTATTGTGATAACAAGGCAGCCTTGTAAATAGTTTCTAACCCTATATTCCATAAGAGAACCAAGCATATTGAGATAGATTGTCATTTTGTAAGGGACAAGCTAAAGGATGGGCTGATCAAGACAGAATTTGTGAGTTCAAGAATGTAGCTTGCAGATGTGTTGACTAAAGGATTAGGGATTGCTCAGCATAACTTCCTATTGAACAAGCTAGGTGTGTTAGATGTCTATCACCCTCCAGCTTGAGGGTGAGTGTTAAGTTGCATGATACACGACTATGTGCAAAAGCACCTGAGTATACACTGTATATTAGGTGTATATCAGCTGGTCGATTATAGTAGTTGTAGTTAGTTACATGAGCTGTATCTTAGCTGGCATTTAAGTCAAGATTAGTTTGGATTAACTCTGTTAAAGTAGCATGTGATAGTAGAGATAGATGGTTATATAAAGTGTGACTTGTAATGATTGAAAGATACAATAAAATTCTCTTTCCTTCCTACACAAGCAATTCTCCTCTCTTGACAATGCAACTGTCATGTTCATTAATGGCAGATCTTAACCTCTATTGTTAGTTGCTTATTCAACGTAAATACAAAATTAATAGTTTTGGCTAGCTGTTTATCAAAAGAGAGAGAGAGAGAAAGAGAGAGAGAGAGAGAGAGAGAGAGAGAGAGAATGTCATGGAAGCATCGTGGCAGCACAAACACAAACGCCTTATAATGACTGATGAATAGGTAGGCAATGTTATTTCCTTTTTTGACTTAATACATTGACGACTCCTGGGGTTGCTTATCGGGCGGATAATTACACTTAACGGTTCAGTTTATTAGTTATCGATTTTTAAATGTATTAATCCGCTAGCCAACCGATAATATATCGGTTCATTCGGTATCGAGTTAGCAATTATCGGACGGTTATTGGACAATGTATCGGCTAAATCTAAAATAAAACAACGAAATCTTGTATGTATCAACTATCACAATACCTCTGGGCTCCATGGTACCTTCTTTTTCAATGAAATTTACCCAACTTACAAAAAAAATGACTTCTTTTAATTGTGCTAATTGCTAAATGCCAGCCTAGTTAGAAATATCAGATTCTGCTAACATTATCTATGATGGATAGAATGCCCATAAACTAAACAAAGACCCAAGATTTTCTTAAACTGTTACCATTTAATTTTCAAATACTGGAGAAGCAAGAGTACAGCATCTAAAAAAATGGATAAGAAGTATAAAGGCAGAGATGCATTGCGTCTTAACCTGAGAAAAGTAAAAACACCAATTGATATACCAATTGATATCTTCCTTTTTGGTGTCCCCCCAATATACACTTATATGAGAAAACAAGTGATATAAACTTAGCTCTTACTGCAAATTGAGAAAAATGTAATTTGAGGATTTAGAAGTTGAATAGTTGGCAAAGTTTCTTTAAAGGAATAAACATAATCACATACTAGCATAACCTGACAATACTGCAAGAAAACAAATCAATGCTGATAAGAAGGGTGTTTTCTCTATAAAGCTACCTACTATATGTAATAAGTTAGTATCTCTAGGAAATTTTAGCTAGCGTTTGGCCATAGATTCCAATTTTTTTTTTGAAAAACTTGATTTCGGTGAAGTTTTTCAAGTTTTGAAAATGTGTTTGGCTATAGTTTTTCAAAACACATTCCACTTTTTGTTTTGAAAAACATGAAACATTACTTGTACGCCAAGAGAGGTTTTATGGAGATGCTTGGAGGCTAGAGGTGTACCTGTGGCGTACATTAAGGCAATCAAGGACATGTGTGAGGGAGCCAAGACCAGGGTAAGGACAGTGAGAGGAGACTCGAAGCACTTCCCAGTGGAGATAGGGTTGCACCAGGGATCAACTTTTAGCCCATTTTTATTTGTCTTGGTGATGGATGGTTTGACGCGGCAAATTCAAGGTGATGTGCCATAGTGCATGTTATTCGCGGATGACATAGTCTTGATTGACGAGATCCGTAGCGGAGTGAATGCTAAGCTGGAGGTGTGGAGAAAAACTTTGGAGTCTAAAGGGTTCAAGTTGAGTAGGACCAAGACAGAGTACATGGAGTGCATTGTTCAGTGACGTGACATGTGAGGCTAGCGTGGAAGTGAGAGCTTGGTACCCAGGCCATCCAAAAGAAAGGAAGTTTCAAGTATCTTGGGTGTATTATACAAGGAAATGGGGATATTAACGATGATGTCACACATTGTATTGGTGCAGGGTGGATGAAATAGAGGCTCGCTTCAGGAGTGTTGTGTGATAAGAAGATGGCATCAAAGCTTAAAGGCAAGTTCTACAAAGTGGTAGTGAGACCGACTTTGTTGTACAGGACGGAGTGTTGGGCAGTCAAGAACTAGCACGTCCAGAAGATGAAAGTTACGGAAATGAAAATGCTATGATGGATGTGTGGGCACACTAGTCGAGATAGGATTAGGAATGAAGATATCCGGGATAAGGTGGGAGTGGCATTGGTAGAGGAAAAGATGCGAGAAGCACGGTTGAGATGGTTCCCAATGCGGAGGTGCGAGAGGTTGGCTATGGACGGTTTTAGAAGAGGTAGAGGTAGGCCGAAGAAGTATTAGGGAAAGGTGCTTAGATAGGACATGGTGCAGTTCCAGCTTACCGAGGATATAACCTTAGACAGGAGGCTATGGAGGACGCAGATTAGGGTAGAAGGCTAGTAGGTTGTCCCGCGTATCCCTTCGTACTAGTAGTCGCAGTTTTGATCTATAGTTTATTGTCCTTTTATTCTTGCTACTATATGTTGCTTCTTGTAGTTCGACTATCCTTTGGTAGCCACTGCTTCTTTTTTCTCAAACTGCTTTATCAGGGCTTTTTCGCTTTCGTTAGTTGTATTTTCATATTGCTTTGAGCCGAGGGTCTTTCGGAAACAGCCTCCCTATCTTCCTAGATAAGGGTAAGGTCAGCGTACACTTTACCCTCCCCAGACCCCACATTGTGGGATTTCACTGGGTATGTTGTTGTTGTTGTTGTTGAAACATTACTTATACCCATAAGTTCTAAAAACTATAAAGAATATGCAACCGTACAAAACATACATACTTGCTAATCCCAAATTATGTAGAACCTGATATTTTAATAACAGTTGCTAATAACATCGACTAGTTTTACAATTCAAATTACAATATAAAGATCCAACCGTGCAAGAAAAAGACAACAACGGTAGTAACTAGCGATTCTTTAATATAATCTTCCCACATTGTACGAATGATCTTCACTTTATAGAAGAGACTACTTTAATTGTGAGAACGTGGGAGATACAGCTTAATGGAGGAACATGGTAGATAGAATTAGTTGGGTCATAAATAGATTTTTTTATAAAATTCAAAAGTTTGGGGTAGTTTTTAAAAGTTTTGAAAAGGCCAAAACATAGGTCTTGGCCCAAAAACAGGTTTGAGCCAGAATTTGGGAATTTGAAGATTTGTTTTCAAAATCTGCCAAAATTTTATGGCCAAACAAAGATTTGAAAACAAATCTTCAAAATATGCTCCCAAAATCTATGGCCAAACGGGAGCTAAGTGTACTGTCACATCGTGGGGATGCCATCTACTACTTATCAACCGATGCTTTATATATATATATATATATATATATAAAAAAAGCATCTTTGTTTACCAAAAAAAAAATCTGATTATCTAAATGGGGCTTCAGCTTAGGCACTATTAGTAACTCTCTATTTTCCCACTGAATTTTCACCGAAAAATGTTCAATGGCAACTTCTCACTCAATGTCGGTGGGAAAAACCTAAATACTAGTGTTTCTCACGGAAAAATTATGAAGTTTCCCAGCGTTTCAGTGGGAACCTGTTTCCTACCATGCGTTTTTCTAGTGAGCTAGTTCGGTGAGAATGAGGTGGGAAAATCATGTTTTATAGCACAAATTTCTTACAGAATGTCGGTGGGAAAAACCTCTATTTACAGTACTGAGGGTTCTCAATAGATACTTTATATATCTATATGACAATTCTTAACGAGTTAACGGTTTGCGTGATAAGAAAATTGAGTAATCCGCCCACACACCGATAAATCGTTAACTATAAAATTTTAATCCGTTCACCAACCGTTAATCCAATAACTCAATAAGTCAATTTTGCGGTTGAGTTATCGGATACGGTTCGGATTTGAACAGCCCTAATGACCCCCTTAAATTTATCATTAAATTTTATTTAGACACTTGAGTTGTGTCTTTTTTCAATTGAGTACCTGAGCACGTGATAAAATTTTCCTGTTAGACATTTTCACGCGTTCTCAGACATCTATTAGATAGCTAAGTAAACCACGTTAATATGTCATCTCCTTTAATCATGCACATCAGCCTTACTTGGAACAATGCCTGAGGTTTTATGGCTTATTGAGACTAATGCGTATAATTAAAGGAGGTGACATATTTTAAGTAACTAACTTACCTATGTAATGAGCACTTAAGAATACGCGAGTTTTTGCAAAATTTGAATTGAAAGTGCCTAATAAAAATATTTTATCATATGTTGAATTGAAAGGGCGGTGGTTAAAAGTTATAATAACAAGAAAAACTGATGAGTGATTGGTTATAAATCAAATGATGAAAACTATGGAAAGTCTAAAAATTTAACTATATATCCATTTCATGAGTATTACTACACCCATCTTAATAGAAAAGCAAAAGAAAATAAACGAGAAAAAGAAATAGAATGAGCAAGCAATTATAAATATGATCTAACAATCAATAAAATTAGGATTAATATTATAGGAGATCTGAATTCAAACCTCAATGAAGATAAATATACTAGGTGATTTTTTTATTTATTTATCTGAATTTTGAAGATAGATTTAATCCACACGTATATTGGTACAAGTGATACATATCACATAATATTCAAAGTACACATGAAATCTAATAGAATAGAAATATCATATTGGCAAGAAAAACACGAACGCTATAGTGGTTATCTGTCACGATTTGGATTGTAGTATCATAATTTCGAATTTCGGACTGTCAAATTGGACATTTTCAACATTTGTGTTAATTATGTAAAACACAAGCTAGTTGAAGGGCATGTTCAAGCTAAAAACATAATTAAGGGTAAATTTGATCTATTTCAAATAGTGCAGGGGTATATTTGGCCTTTTTCCCAATATGAACACTATAGTGGTCATCTGTCACGATTTGAAAAAGCAGCACGAATCCAGCCTAAATAAATAATAAAAATATGCGACAGTTAGATGTAAAGGAATATTCATCAGCCACATATAAATAAAGGAGGAGATATATAGGACTGAGAAAATACAATTTTGTTCCAAGGACAGATAAGGTTCCTTCCAATTTACCTTTTCTCTGATGATTTACAGTGGTAAAATGAAATTTGTTAACTAGGTTATAACGCTTAGTTTCTGCTCCCTCTGCATAAATAAAGCTTTAATTCAATACAACGCTTAGTTTCTGCTCCCTCTGCATAAATAAAGCTTCAATTCAATTTCTCAATCTTCATTAGTGAATTTTACATGTTAGTTTCAATTACTCCCTCTATCCCAGTTTATGTGTCACTTTTCGCTTCTCGATATTCAAACTGAACTTTGACCAACATTTTAAGATGTAATTTTTCACCAAATTGATATGAGAAAAGTTGCAACTTATAATACTTGTCATGTAGTTTTCAAATATATAAATTTAATCTTAACATATTGAGTTAATCTAATTTAATTGAACTTCAAAGGTTAGTCAAATTGACTCTAGAAAAGCGAAAAATGTCACATAAATTGGGACGGATGAGTAAAATATTTTTCTGTCAAAAATACTTTTGAGTTTCTCAAGCTTCAGTGTTAATTCAAATGTTTTCTTTAGGAAATCATTTATTGATGTTGGATTGGGTATTGAAGTAGCTGACATGTAGTAATTGTAAAGGTGTAGGATGGGGTCTGAGAATAATATCTTGTTGATCAATTTTAAAAAAGAATATGACATATAAGTTGAAACAGGAGGAGTAATGTCAGTTTATATAAGTTTACTCATAAGTTAAACCAATATCGGAATTTAAGCTTTTAAGACAAGCAAATATTTTGGTTCCATTTCCGTGGTTGGGCATATATGCCCTTATAAAAAGTGAATGGAGAGTAAGAAAGAAGGAAATAAAACATTCAAATAACGTGTACACCATCCTCCAAGTAGATCCGTATATAACCCCATCTTGTACTCGATCAAGACTAGTGACATCTTTAAACACTCAGACATCCCTAGACTTCTCTAATTCTCTATCCTTTTCCAACAAAGAAGAGACCATCAAAATTATTTATCTCTAAGTAAGTAATTAAGAAATATGAAGAAGTTTGGTTTTGGTCCTTTGCTTTATGATCATTTTGTTATGCGCCATAGCCTTAACAAGTGCAGCTGCTTCTGAAATTTCTCATGATGCACCAACAAACAAAAGCAAAGCTGTCAAAAAACATGTCTGTAGCGTACAAGAAAAAAACATGAGCCAAAATGATGGAAATAAGTTTGAGTCTTCAGAAAAGAAACATAATTTGATAGTGGCTGTTAAGAAGGCGCAGGAAGGAGCAGTTATTCATCGTCGAGTTGCTCGTCCTCGTCCTAATAAAAATTCAGCCCAATCCCTGAAGAAACAGCCTTTCATCTTTGGCTTGTCTCTTCTCCTGGTTTTGCTCCTTATCGTCATTCAATATTAATCCACCTTCTATATATATCTTTCATCTTTAATATGTCAAATGTATCTTAACTGCACTTGTGATCATGTCGTGACTTATGATGTATAGCAACTTATTTTATTGATAGTAAGCTTCTGTATGTATGTGAGTGAAATGTCTTTATGTAACATGCATGTGTTTTCTATGCATGATTGCATGACTAATTATCAGTTGTTTTATCCTTTTTCTAAATGTCTTCACTCATCTTTTTATTTTATTTGATGTCTTGCTTAAACAATATGCCCTACGGAAAGTGTGCGATGTTGATTAGTAGTCCTAAATAAATGGAAGAAGAAACAACAAATGAAAAACTTCGAGGAAAATGTGTAAGCCCAATTCCCTGACCATCATTGACTTCTCAAATTTTTCGTTTTTGCTTTATTAGTGTTCCATATTCCCTATATGCACATATATTTGTCATACATTAAAATTTATTTATATAGTATTTAATATTTTATATGAATTTTTATTTAAAATAAAAGAATGAAAATATTAATTTCTTGTTTAAAATAAAAGATTATCAAATATAACTAGACTTATCCAATCAAACATGAGATTAGGGATTACACTATAATGGTACAAACAAGATTGTAATTACTAATTACTGTATTATGCAGTTCCTTGATTGTCAATCCAGTAATTATATGGTGGTTTCAAATTCTGAACAATTTTATCAGAAATAAAGCTTTAGTATGTTAGAAAAATGGGTGAAAAATCATTTTCACCCCCAACTTTGCTTTAAAAATTAAACTCACCCCTCAACTTTGAACAATAAACATCCTCCCCCCCCCCCCCCCCCGTCCTCCTTATCCTATGCAATGTCTATTTCACCCTTGTTATTTCAATCCTCTATTTATTTAATACGTTTTTATATTATATATAATATTTATTTTTTAACCTATGTATTTATAGATTCATATTTAAGTTTATTAACATTGTAAATAGAATACTACTTTTATAAATTTGTCACAAAATATAATGTTATTTTTTATGATTGTTATTTCACTATTATATGCATTAAGTATGTATATATGTATGTACATGCATGTATGTGTATATTTAAGTTTCACTTCTCTCTAATTCTCTGTTGTTTATATAAATAAACAAGTTTTGGTTGTCATTAATGGAATATATCTTAAATTATAATTTAAAATTTACTTACAATATTAGTAAATAACTTTTAAAAATTTGTCTTTATTTTTTTGTATTACCTGCATTGAAATATATTTACAAAGTTATTATTATATATTATTTTCACTTGCATAAATAGATATTAGAGTTTTGAGTATTATTAGTAATTTTTTTATTCTGCTAATTTATTCATTATAGAACTTCAGTAACTTCTATACTTAATTAGTATTTCTTAGTTTTTTCAAGATAATAATTATTTATTTTTAGGAAATTTGATAAATATATCAAAAAATGAAAATATCATAATTTACAAAAGTTGATAATGTAAGGGTAATATAGGCATTTAAGAAAGTCAATTAGGATAAAGAGTGGGGAGGGAGGATTGTATATTGTTCAAAGTTGAGGGGGCAGTTTAATTTTTAAAGCAAAATTGGGGGTGAAAATCCTTAGAAAAATACGTGAAGGAGCCAAATTAGTTGCATGCGGTTGGTCAGGGCTTGTAATTTCGTAGTCGCTTCCTTCAACGTACACTTCTATCACAATTCACAGCTATGCAATCCCATGATCCATGTAATTAAAGATTACAACAATTAAGAATTCATCAAGCTTAGGTTAAAGAGATAATCCACATGCACATTGCATGTACACCACGCATCTAGGGCTGTTCAAAATTAAATCGTAATCGATAACTCAACCGCAAAATCGATTTATTGGCTTATTGGTATTGAGTTATCGGATTAACGATTCGTGAATGGATTAAAATTTTATTGTTAACAGCTTATTGGTGCGGGGGTGGATTACTCAATTTCCTTATCGGATAAACCGTTAACCCGTTAAGAATTATAAACCTAAAGCTAAAGTCCCATTAAGTATTATATTCCCTCTAGCAAAGGAGTTCTTGATGTTTTTTCTGAATTTTTTAGAGTACATCCAATTAATTGCTGGAAAGAAATGCCGGAACTTGACATTAGATACTAGAAAGCGAGATAGAAGTCTTAAAAAATGGTAGGCAAATGTACTCTATCAAAAGTAATTGAAGAAATAGTAGCAATTTACATGTTGATTTTAATTTTTATCATCTCCTATATTTAGCCGATACATCATTCTATAACCGCCCGATAATTGCTAACCCGTTACCAAACCAATCGATATCTTATCGGTTAGCTAGCCGATTAGCACATTTAAAAGCCGATAACTGATAAGCCGATCCGTTAAGTGTAGTTATCCGTGTGATCCGTCAGATAAGCAGCCCTATACGCATCTGCTTAATTTAATTATTTACTCCCTCCAGATAAAAAAGAGTGTGCACTTAACCATTTGCACACCCCTTAAAAAGGTATTAACTCGTAGACCAAAATAGGTAATTTGACTAAATTATATTATCCCTACTTCAATAAAAGTGGGGCGAACTCTTTTTAATGCGGTTTCACTAACCCACTAATTTTGTCGAACTATATATTTGTATTAAAAGTTTTGTCAAATATGTACAAATTATTAATTAAGAATCCAAAGAACTTTAAGTTAATTACCCCGAACCTACAAACGTCGAATTCTAGCTCCGCCTCTGTCAATAGGTATTGGCTCTATTGGAATTTAATCACGTAACACTTAATAGGAATAAATCTAAAAAAATAAAATTAATTATTTTTTAATTTAATAAGTGGATCAGGAGAGAATGCTATTAGCTGGCTGAGACTGAGTCGTTGTTGGCTTCTACACCCCCTAAACCACATTCCAAATCCGCGCTTTTAGCTACCTCGTACCGTACTATCACTATTCAGCCATGTGTTTTATGACCTGGCTCCACGTTGGCAGCAATCTTGTTAACTCTATTTTTTTTTTTTTTTTCAATCGACCAAGTACTCTTCTTAAAACCTCAATCAATAAATACACGATAACCGTGTATTTACTCATGAATTTTATTACTCAATTACGATTAATTAATATGTCAAATTATCGGAACCGAACTTTAAAAATATCGAACCGAACATCGAATGTTCACTCCTAATTATGAGTGTAGAGAAATAACTATTTTCCTAATATATCTTGTGGGCAAATAAATTAAACGATAACTAGAGAATATCTAAGATGTGAAATCTAAGAAATTTATCTGTTTTGTGATAATTCCTTCCAATCAGTAATTCAAGTATGGTTGCAAAGAATCCACTTTCATAAGCTCGGAAAAGCCCCTAAATCTCCTAAACTAATATCTACATTGAAGTACTACGAAGTACAGTACTTAAAAAATAGTCCAATAATATATTTCCTTAGAGAATATTGTGATTTAAATGTCAAGTTTGATCTCCTAATTTTATCGAAGTTTCAATCTAAAGCCAAAGATGCATTGACCCCTGTTAAACCTTAAGAAGTACTTATAATTTTAGTCCACAACTTGATGTCAACAGGATATACAACTCTTTGATAGGATATTCTTGTATTAAGGGAAGACTCGATCAACTTGGCAACTAGTAGTCGAAAGAGGGGAATAACTAATAGACAAACTTCTATCCGCCAACTTGTATGAATCTAAATCGAGTCAGACAGTAGATATTTTCGCATAATATCTTGAGAAAAATAGAAAAATTAAATCTTCGTAATCCAGTAAATAAGAGCTTTCAGAATGAAAATTACTCCGTCCCTTCGATTTTATGTGTCTTAATTTAATTAACCAAAATTTATTAATGTAAAATAGACTTTTGTATTTTGTAATGTTATTTAAAAGTGCGTATAATATACATATAGACATAGTATAAAATATCAATTGTCATGATCATTCCATTCCTTTAAGAGATCTTTACGTAAGAATAAACTGAAATATTGAATCTAAAAACTTATTTAAATACAAAAATGTTAATCTTTTTTAAAATATAAGAAAGTCACCTCTTTTAAAACATACTACTGTCTCCACCCCAATTTTTGTGCAACAGTGTTTCCTTTTTAATCCATGCGGAAAAATGACATTTTAAACTTTTTATTTTATCTTAAATGAGATGATTTATAGTCCTAATTCTTTTTATTTAAACCTCTAATTTAATTTTCCTTAAAAAAAAGGTTTGTGCTAAGTTGAAAACTTTCACTTAAATTAAGACGGAATGAGTAGAAAAGAATGAAAAGAAATAAAGAAAATGGGGCCGAAGTCAAAAACGAAATATTCTCTCTGTTCCAATTTATATGAAACACTTTATTTTTTAGTTTATATAAAAAAAGAAAGATACATTTCAATAATATTTCTATATCTTATTTTTTATTATAATTTTTTTTTAAAATATTTTTTTTTCTTAAATTATGTATCTAATCATAGAAGGGAGTTACAAAATAGAGTCGTCATATAATGATTCCAACATCAGACCAAACCAATGGCCAAAAGTCGGATAAGATCGTGAAGAGCCGTCTCATTTTTATTTTTCTGAACAGTTCCTATAAAGCACAAAGGCAGACACGTCAGCTTCCCATCATACCAGGCACCCACTTTTGTCCCCTTTTGTGGACCCTGATACAATACCACTCTCTCTCTCTCTCTTATCCCTTTTTCTTCATCTTTTACATGTATTTAAACAGACTCTCCTTAACGCAAAACATATTCATACATCCACATTCTTAATTCAATTCTCCTCTCCTACTGTTGACCTTTGCATGAACAATTATTCGGCCTAATATTATATTAGCAAAACAGTCTCATTCACATTTGGTTTGCCTTATTTGATCCGTCTCATTCAATATTCAATTATTAATTCATAATCTATTTAAAGATAGTACGTGTTCTTGGTCCTTACAATCACATAAAAATTTCAATCTTTTCTAAAACTTACCTGATTATTTGTCAAAAATATTATTCAATGGCAACTGCTATGGGATATGTTGGGGCTGCTTCTTGGATTAGTTTGACAAAGAAGAAGATGAAGGGTGATAAAATTAGATTTAATGTTTCTTGTATATATTCGCCTTCTGTGAGTAATCCTTACAAGACGTTGAGGATTCAACCTGATGCTTCTGAAACTGATGTCAGAAAGGCTTTTAGACAGCTTGCTCTTCAGGTATATATCTTCTCTCTTCTAATATATATGTCTGATATTTTAATTTCGTAGGTGTAAAAATAGTTATTCCCTTTGATATATGAGTTGGGGAAAAGTAGCAGAATATCGTAAACATATCAGAATGCGTGTATGTTGATCCAAACACCAGGATTATAAAAAAAAAAAAAAAAAAAGTAGCTTATGGTTAGAAAAAGTTGATGATGGAGTAACAAATACGAGTATTATGATTCGTCTTATGCATGGTATTTCTTTCTTTTAATGGAAAAAAAGTGTTTTTTGTTCAAATATGTATCCTCTAAGGTGAATTAGTTAGCTTTCTGTGAAATTGTTGCCTTTTCATCTTGCTATTTTAGGCTTTTTTGCTTCTCCTCTATTTATTAGACTTGTTAATTAATGAAATGTGTTTTGATGGGATTTCAGTATCACCCTGATGTGTGCAGAGGAAGTAATTGCGGCATTCAATTCCACCAAATTAATGAAGCATACGACGTAAGTTTTCTGCATCTAGCCAATCGACATTTCTTTTGGTCCATCTTATTTTTATTTTTTTAATTTATATTTTCTTATTTTATAGTTATAAAATTGTGGATTATATGTTGCTTTAGCTCTAACTTTAAATTAAAAAAAAAAGTTGGGTGAAGCAGAGAACACAGTGAACCAAAATGAAAGAAGGTTGACAAAGATAAAGCTTGGATTCTTGATACTTGATAGTGTGATTTGTATTTTTCTAATAATCCTACTAATCTATTCCTAATAATAAAATAAAAAGAAGACTCTAGTTTAAGCCACTAACAGAGCCTCAAAGGATTAATATGAAACTTTATTCCGTAAACAAATACTTGGTAGGCATCAATCACTTCATCCTTGGATTATTTAATCATGTGGGGAACCAGTGGACACGTTTTAGGCAAAAGGTCCTTTTCACTTTATGTTAGAAAATTGAGAGGTGTCAATTACATTATCTAATAATGTCACCATCCAGATTTTCAATTAGTATTACGTACTAGAACTTCTTTGTGTAGGTCCATTTCTTTCAATATAATATTTTAGGATCAATTATGTTAAACTTCTCAATTATTCAGTCTCTTTAATTTCTTTAATGTTTGGTTATTGGTGCAGACTGTGATGAGTAACTTGAGAGGTGAAACCAAGAGTGCAGAGATATTTGAGGAATTCGCTGATGATGATTATGATTCCATGAGAGGAGTTAATGATCCAGATTGGGATATGTGGGAAGAGTGGATGGGATGGGAAGGGGCTGGCATTAGGGACTATTCTTCACACATCAACCCTTACATTTAATCTTTAATCTGGATTACTATAGTGTTTTTGTGAAATACCAAAAAGAAAACCCATCCATCTCTTCAATTTAAAGATGGTTTGAGGTTTCTGTACAAACTCAAGTGGGAAGATGGAGGAGTTGTATATTTTGTACATAGATGGAAGCCTATCCTCCTTTGTATTTACCGATTATATAATGATAATAATGCACGGATTATATATCAATGAGAATTTACATTACTGGAAAATATTCTATTGTCCTAATTCCTAAAATAATTATGAATATTACAGCTTCAAGAACTTTTAGTTGTTTAATGTTTCATAATCCGTTGAATGTTTATGTAGAATAGGTCAATATGGATTGAATAATGAATTGAAATTCAAGAAGTTCAATTGTAACAGAGTCAAAATCAACATTCTTATGTGTCGAATTGGAAGATTTGGTCAATTTCAGGGGATAAAGTCGGATTGAACCAGTAAATGGGGATATTTTTTATTTCGGAAAAGGGCCAGATATGCCCGTGGACTATACGATATTACACGCATATGCTCATATTTTAAATATTGTCCCAGACGTGGCCTTACCGTTATGTTTTGCAGTCACTCGTGTCCTTGATTTAACAGAAACCCGAAAAAAATATTGGAGGGCATATTTGTTCACTTTCACATAGTATAGGGGCATATTTGATCCGTTGAAATTCCTGAACTACATATTGTAGCAATAGTCCTAGATTTTTTTATTTTTTTTTTATTTTTTTGTAGTGCACTTTATGCTAGCCAATGTTCTTTTGGTACTGCATTTTGAAATTTCACGCGTATAGTGCAACTCCACACTCTGCTCCTTATTCTTTCACTTACTTATAAAATATCCGATGCTTCGAGTTCTTCATATAGTCGTGGAAGAGTTTGTGGATGTGGAGTTGCGGCACTCCATCTCACATCATGGACTGCAGGTGTCATAAGTCTGATGTAAGTTATCTCTTTTTCCTTGTAATTATTTTTTTGCGGCAGATCAATGAATTTTTTTATGTTTATGTTTATGTTTTGTTGTGGTAGATCTGTCCCCTTGTGATTTTTGTTGCATGCTATCATGTAGATATTTGAATTGAGAAGATGGAAAATTTCCAGAAGGAACTATCTAGGTCATCAACAAATTGAAAAATAAAAAGGATGTTATTATTAGTGAAAGAATATTTGAAAAGATAATATGGTGCTCTTATTAGCAATTTCCAAAAAAATAGTGCTCTTGTTAGTAAAATCAATCTTCAAAAGATGGATGTAATTGCATTTAATCTTTTAGTGGTATAATTTAGATGTAATTTAATGGTGGATGGATTGTAATTGTAAATGTTTTTTTTTATGTTTTGGAAAGCAATGATATTTTGTGCCGTATTGTTGTTTTTGTGCCATAATATTCAGGAATCTCAATAGATTGAACATGCCTCTATACTATGCGAAACTGAACAAATATGTTCTCCTATATATTTTCATTAAATCAAGGGCACAAGTGACTGCAAAACATAACGGTAAGGGCACGGTTGAGACAACGTTTAAATTATAGGCAAAAGCGCATAATATCGTATAGTCCAAGGGCAGATCCGGCCCTTTTCCCTTTTTATTTTGAGCCAATTTTTATTTTTTTTTAAAAGCATGTGGAACCAAATTAACAATTTATGTGAAGTCTCTTTCTGAGAGAAGCAGAGCCGGTGGGGGTGATGACTGATGCTGGGATGTGTGAGGGGGTTCCTTTCTATTTTGTCAGACTTTATTGCCCAAGACAATACCGTAGTGGTCACTTTCGAACAATAATAAGATGAGTAAAATTCATTGCACCGTGCAATTATTGATTCATTTGTAACACATTGACAGCATCCTTTATGACTTTTGGGATTGGGAATTTGGAATGTGTGAGTCATGTTGTTTTGGCTGGCTGTTTATCAAAAGAGAGAGAGCAAAAAGAATGTCATGGAAGAAGCACCGTGGCAAAACAAACACAAACGCCTTGTGATGAATACCTTGGGAAATTTTTTAATACTTGTGATGTTTCACACAACTGACATTAATTACACATGGCTCCTTTTTGTGATATAAAAGGCTGCGAATTGTTTCCTTTTTTTTTTAGTTATTATTCTCTCATTAAAAATGGCAAAGAAGTTCGCAGAGGTGGTAAAGAGTTGACTCCCTCCGTCCATATTACTTGCATGTTAGCTCAAAAAAATCAATTTAAAAAAAAAACAGTTACTTTAGAAATTCAAAAATAAAATTGACAATTATTTTCAACCATATTCTCAATATTAAAGAAGTTGTTCTTTTTAATACTGCTTAATTATCAAAAAACGTTATTATAAAGGTAAGTGGTGATTTAATCATTTATACTTTGTATTTATTGTTTTTTCTTATTGTTCGTGAAAAAAGCTAAGCGACAATTAAAATGGGACATATTGAGTAATAACAAGAAAAATGGATAAATCAAAGGATGAAAATTATGAAAATACCAAATATTTAACTGCATATCCATTTCATTAGTATTACTAAACCCATCCTAATAGAAAAAGCAAAAGAAAATGAACAAGAAAAAGAGAAAGAAATAAAGAAAGCAAGCAATCAAAATTATGACCCAACGATCACCAAAGTTAGGAACTTAGGATTATTGTTATAGGAGATTTGAATTCGAACCTCAGTGAAGATAAAGTATTACAAGGTAATTATTTTTATTTGTCTAAATTTTTTTATGATAGATTTACTCCACACTTATATTACACACTTACATTGGTATAAGTGATACACATAGTAGAATATTTAGAGTACATGAACTCTAATAGAAATACCACCATTATCTTAAAAAGGAAAAATATAATTTTTATCATATTGGAAAGAAAAATATGAAAACTACCACCTTGTTTGGATAGTTGTTTCTTATTGTATTGTTAGTTTAAATATAACGGTTCAGTAGCGGAGCCAGAGTGTCGAAGACGAGTTCGGCCGAACCCACAACCTTTTGTTCAAACCCTATATATTTTTTAAGAAATTTATGTAATACATACAAATTGGTAATTTAAAACCCAAGAACTTAAAGAGTTTGAATTCGGAACCAACAAACCTCAAATTCTAGCTCCGCCTCTGTAATGATTGTTTTGATTGTCACTTAAATTTTATTATATGTATCGTTAAATCTATCGTTACATAAAGATGAAAGTCTTATGTTATGTAATGACTGATCTGGTGCGATTAGGTCATGAATTTTTTTTTCTCATTTTATCTTTATTTAATATCTAATAATCATATTTTACCATGTACCATACTTTTTTGTTATACCTCTATACTGTTGAATACTCTTTGTGTAGGTTTATCCTTTAAATTGTTGGTGTCTGACACAAAGTAACGACGGGAAACTATTTATCAAAATAATACAACACAAATACAATACGACAATACAACAATATGTAACAATCATCCAAACAAGATGTGGTTATCTGTCACGATCAGAAAAATATGAATACTACAGTGGTTAGCTGTCAAGATTTGGATTATAGTATCAACCAGTGTTTTAAAAGGCGTTTTTGGGACGAGGCGCACCAAAAACGCCTGTTGTGGGGCGAAAGTCTCAAAAGGCGTATGCCTAGCGATTCGGGACATATGCCGGGGCGTGTGGGGCGAGTTTTTTGTGTTGGGGGTACGCCCAGAAAACTTCTCCAAATTAAAACAAAATTTGTTAAATAAGTCCTTAATATAATGACCAAATTCTCAAAAATCAACTTGTAATTACTCAAATATTTTAAAAGGAATTAAAACATTAAATATAAAGGTCAAGACCTTTTTTTTATTGCTAGATGCCTAATTTATGTTCTTTCCTAATTCTTTACCTTGTCTTCTACTATATCAAAAAAAAGTACCGAACAATCACTTGTGCTTGTAAGTAGCGTATAATAGATTGTTTTGATTAATTTTTTGTGGTGATGGAGCACATCTATATATATATCTATTTCAGTTAAGTATAGTTTTCTTCAATTATTTATGCAATTTTACCTATTTACAAATATTTATTATAATTATATTATTTTATGAATATTAAAAATTAAATACCCATGGGCTTACGTCCCGTGCCTCGATGCTTACACCTAAAACGCTTCGCCTTACGCCTCTGCCTTTTAAAACATTGGTATCAACGCATGTATCATAATTTCGACTTTCGGACTATCAAATTGGACACTCCCAAATTCGAGTTAATTATGTATTAAAAAAAAAAAGAGAGAAAAAAGGAAAAGCAGCACGAATCCAGCCTAAATAAATATATAAATAAAAATCAGTGTTAGTTAAATGTGTAAGGAATATTCTTCAGCCACATATAAATAATAAAGCAGAAGATAAATAAGAATACGAAATATACAATTTTGTTTTTTTAGGACTGATATTATATTTTCTGCAATTGCAAATTGCGTAAATTACAATTACTGTAGGGCTGAAAAGAAATCAATTTACACTCATTTGCTCTATACTACCAGCTTATTAGGTCAGGTCTGGTGACTTCTACGTTTTTTCTCAATCGGCGAATTTCCGGTGTGCCACGTGGCGGCGGAGCTACAGTGACAGTTCCAATCGAAACCCTAACCCGTAAAGTAAAATCGGGCCGAAATTTGGACTGATTTAGGCCCGCAATTTCAAATGAGGGCCTGGTTAATTTGGTGAACACCGATCTACAGTATAAGGTTCCTTCCTATTTACCTTTTCTCTGATAATTTACAGTGGTGAATGCAATTTGTTAACTAGGTATGCTTAGTTTCTGCTCCCTCTGCATAAATAAAGCTTCATTAGTGAATTTTACATGTTAGTTTCAATTACTCCATCTGTCCCAATTTATGTGGCATTTTTCGCTTCTCGAGATCCAAACTGAACTTTGACCAACATTTTAAGATGTGAATTTTCACCAAATTGGTATGAGAAAAGTTGCAACTTATTGTACTTGTCATGTAGTTTTCAAATGTATAAATTTAATCTTAACATATTGAGTTAATCTAATCCAATTTAATTTCAAAGGTTAGTCAAATTGACTATCGAAAAGCGAAAAATGATACATAAATTGGGACAGAGGGAGTAAAATGTTTTTCTGTCAAAAATACTTTTGAGTTTCTCAAGCTTCAGTGTTAATTCAAATGTTTTCTTTAGGAAATCATTTATTGATGTTGGATTGGGTGTTGAAGTAGCTGACATGTAGTAATTGTACAGGTGTAGGATAGGGTATTAGAATAATATCTTCTTGTTCAATTTTCTGAGTTTCGATTAAACAAGTAGGATTGAGTGAGAGTTGACCTATCCACAAAAATAAAAATAAAAAAATAAAAAAAAATAAAAAAGAAAAAAAATTAAGAGTTGGATGTTTGTTAAGGAAAATGATACCTCACTCTTATGTGAATAAGTCATAGAAAACATTTTGGAGAAAATATTTGCCAAATTTCAAGGTAGCTAAATGCTCGTAGGAAACATTCTGAACACACTCTTGATGTCATTTACTGTATCTTTCATAGTATCCAAACAGCCTATTCCACATATACTGATTTGCGATGCCATTAAATCCCAAAACTAATTTAGCCACTGGGTGTTGTATTACAGAACTTGATTAGGTAACATAGACATTGTCCATCTGCCAACATTTTAACTTATCAGACACTGGGCTGAACTCGTAGGCAGAGTCGATACTTTCGGGGAAGCTGCTGATGCTGAATGTAGACTAAATGTGTTTTTTTAAAGTACATTTGATGATGTGTATGCAGTTAGCATTTGCTCACCTTTGACTCTGCCTCTTATTTAACTTGCTACTTCGTCAACTTCTCAGTCCCTCATGATTGTGGCACACACCTCTACTTCTTTTCTTATCTATAGTCAGGGGACTGCTGCTCATAACTAATAACTATCCATCTAATCCACGATAGCAATCGCTAAAAAAGGAGTAGGCAGTTTCATCCAAAGAAGCTTCACGAAAGTTATTGCTGGCATAATGGACCAACTTATCTAAATTCCTACATGGCCCCTAACAAACGCGATTAACCTTAATGAAGGAGTCTATGGAGAATCATGGGTGGGGATGGAGGTTTCTTTCACAGTTATTTGTTTGGGTTTTCCAGTTTTACCTCTTGAAGCTCATTAATTTTTTCATTTGTTCCAGCAGCTAAAAGGCTTCATTGATGGCTGAAATCAAAGAACGCCTGCTTCCACCAAAACCTGCATCAGCAGCAAATCTTCGAGAAGTATCTTATAGGCCCCCGGGGGCCTCTGGCCGTCAACCTTTTCAAGGTATAGATGTCTTGGGCCTTAAGAAGCGAGGTCAAGGACTTCGATCATGGATTCGGGTTGATACATCTGGCAATTCCCAGGTCATTGAGGTTGACAAGTTCACTATGATGCGTCGTTGCGACCTTCCAGCTCGTGATCTACGTCTATTGGATCCATTGTTTGTTTATCCATCAACGATCCTTGGCAGGGAGAAGGCAATTGTTGTAAATCTTGAGCAGATTCGATGTATCATTACAGCTGATGAGGTTCTCCTGTTAAATTCTCTTGACAGCTATGTCTTGCACTATGTAGTGGAGCTGCAGCGGAGGTTGCAAGCTGCAGGAGCAGGTGAGGTTTGGCAGTCAGAAGGTGAGTTGAGCAGAAGAAGAGGAAGCAGGAATATTGAGAATATTTTTGGTACTCCGTCCCCGGATTATTTGCCCTTTGAATTCCGGGCTCTTGAAGTTGCGCTTGAGGCAGCTTGTACTTTTCTTGATTCTCAGGTATGTAGTAAAAACACCATCACGGGGACTTTGTTTTCATCTATATATTGTATGAGTATATGGTACAAGTTTTGCAATAAAAATCTACTAAGACCTTATGTCTGAGTAGCCTCAAGTTACATTTCACCTGAGGAAATATATATACCTTCTCAAAAAAAAAAAAAAAAAAATATATATATATATATATATATGCATTAATGCAATACTATGGAAACATTAAGTGTGCCAATGGCATTAGTTGCTTTGAAGGGGCAAAATACAAAGATACTTCTTCCAATTTTTGCCGGAAATAGCTTGAGTTTTTTTTTTTTTTTGTTTTTTGTTTTTTGATAACCGGGAAATCCTCGAGGGCACTTTTCTCTATGGTGGTGCACTTTTCGAAACTCGAAGGATAATGGGCCCGTTTCTCTATCGTTCTCCACTTATGTATTAGGTTTTTCCCTACAGCAGGATTCGAATCCATGACGTGCGCCTAACCAAAGCCTGGGGGCTAGGAAATAGCTGAGTTATTGCTCTGCATACTTAATAACCCCATATCCTTGCCCTTCACACACATGATCTCCAGCTGATTCAAAGCTTAAATATCATTTTTAATTGTTGGAAATACCTAACGGGACTCATACTCTGAACTTAGATTATAAAATGGTTGCAGAGTAGTTACTCTGCTCAATTTCATTTTGGTTCTATTCAAAATACTTGATATTTCGGTTTAAGCATGTCCGCTCTTCATGCTCGTGGGGAAATGGAGATGATTGTAAGTTGATATAGACAGAGCACCGAGCTCGATCCAGGACCCTCTCCTTTTTTTTATCAATTAAGGAGAGAAAAAGAAGATAATCATTTATGAGTCAACAGTAGATCATAAAACAAAACTAGTTAATAGGAGAAAGCTCTGGAGCTTGGATGCCTAATTAAAGTTGGGAATCAATATATTCACTTGGTCTAGTGTGAGTTGGCATAAAAATATGTGAAAAAAGCTAGTAACCACTTCACAGAGCCAACACTCATACTTTAATACACAAGTATTATTTTAACTCCTTGTATGAGCATTAGAGCATCATTTCTTAGATTTGCAAGAACCCTGGTACTAACTTGAGCACCAACAGAAACACTGAAATGGCTAACTGTGAACTAAGTGTGTTGTTACAATTGAATATATATGGGCATGACCTAGAACTAGTTCAATAAACAACTGTAATAAGTATTCTATAACAGGATTTTCACGAAGTAGATAGTTTTTCTGGGTAGTTCTGTATTATCTGGTTGGCGTCAACCTAAGTATTTTAATTTTGTTTTCTTTCCAAATGATCAGGCAGCAGAACTGGAGATTGAAGCATACCCATTGTTGGACGAACTTACATCTAAAATTAGTACTTTGAATTTGGAACGAGTTCGTAGATTGAAAAGTAGGCTTGTTGCTTTGACTCGTAGAGTTCAGAAGGTATCCTAGTTATTTATTGTTCTTAGTATTTTTCAAGCACAAATTACTGATTGTATCATCTTAACTTCTACCATCTATTATCTAGGTTAGAGATGAGATAGAGCAGCTTATGGATGACGATGGGGACATGGCTGAGATGTATCTTACTGAGAAGAAAAGACGGATGGAGTTGTCTTGCTATGGAGATCAGTCTTTGCTTGGCTACAGGTCAACAGATGGTGCGTTGTCTGTGTCTGCTCCGGTTTCCCCTGTTTCTTCACCTCCTGAGAGCAGGAGGCTTGAAAAAAGCTTGAGCATAGCAAGAAGTAGGCATGAAAGCATGAGAAGTTCGGAAAGTGGCGCTGAAACTCAGAGCATAGAAGAGCTGGAGATGCTCTTGGAGGCTTACTTTGTTGTCATTGACAGCACCCTCAACAAGTTGACATCGGTATATTCCACAGTGTCTTATTGTTTGTCCTTTCATCTTGTATTCCTTTTCTTAATCAAGCTTTTTTTTTTCCTTCTTCTGTCAGTTGAAGGAGTATATTGATGATACAGAAGATTTCATTAATATTCAACTGGTATGCATTATACACTCAAGTTGGTTTCAAATGAATTTTACTTCACATTAAACCCTTCTTGACTTGTTATGACATCAAAGTTGTAAGATTGGATTAGTTAAAAACATGCAGCTTATTATAATTTGAGTTATAGGTTTTCTCGTGTCATGGGCAATTCTTGGTGCAGTAACTGTGTACATGTGATATAAACTTGATTTGAGGATATTTCATTTGCAGGATAATGTCCGGAATCAGCTAATACAATTTGAGTTGCTGCTTACAACTGCAACCTTTGTGGTTGCCATCTTTGGGGTTGTGGCAGGAATTTTTGGGATGAATTTTGAAGTACCAATGTTTAACGAACCAAATGCATTTAAATGGGTCTTAATAATTACAGGTGTAACTGGAGCAGTGATATTCTTTGCATTTTTATGGTTCTTCAAATATCGAAGACTGATGCCACTGTAGATGCTCGAGAGCACAGCCAATTGAGAATACACCTGGTGCAAGTTAAGTGGACGGCCTGGTGGTGATATTGGAAGGCATTTGACAGTGGATCCTATTTGTGGAATAAATAACACGAGCCTACGAGAAATAAGCGCTTCATAGAAGACTAGTATCTGTCAATGCTATGTACCAGGAAATCTGATAGATCTACTGAATCATGTGATATTCTTGCTACTAGCCCTTGTAGCCTAATGGTAGTTTCAAAGTTCTAGTACATTACTCATTATAATAGCATTGTATTCTTGAGTTCAAAAGAATGAAAATGGGTCATTCTTGTCAAAAGCAACCATTTCCAATCATGCAGCAACTAGCTCGAAAATGCCAAAAAGTTTAACGTCGAGGGCTTCAGTTTATTTTGACAGCAAAAGTAATGACTGTCTTTACTTATGTGGCTTAGGACCAAATTGATCACTTTGGAATAGGAATAACATTTTATATTTTATATATATATATAAACGTTTAAAACCAAAGGCCATATACTAAGGACCCCCCCCCCCCCCCGCGTCCCCCCCCCGTTTTTTTTTTTTTTTTTTTTTTTTTAACACTATTGCACGACAAGAATTGAACAATTACTTTTATATTTTTGTTTGGTAAGGAGAAAATAATTTCATAAAAGATATTTTTGTTGACACTTCTTCCATTAAGAAATTAAATTTTAAATTATTTTGCCATGTTTAATTAGATAAGTTTAATTTATACATTTTACTTTTCTTAGCCTATTTAAAAAAAATCACATTTTTATATGCAATAAATATTTAATTCCAACATTCTCATATAACATTTTTTATAAAAATTACATGTTATATTTGAAACGATAAAATTTAAGGATTTGTTTTAATTTTTCATCATCATCTATCTAAATAATCTTAAATAGTAGGATGACTAGGATATCTCTTTCCTGAGTTGTTAAATAGATTTTCTAAAGTTTATTTTTGAGTTGAATAAGTTTTCCAATAATAGAAAAAAAAAAGAAAAAAAAACGGGTTTTCCAATAAAACACCTTATCACCAATCCAATGTTGGTTATATTTCCCTCCACAATCACCTGTCAATAACACCAGCCAACCAACCATTGTCATGGCCGGAAATTCGGCCTTACAGACACTCACTGTTCCTCGCTGTAACCCATCTCCCTTTATCTCTTTTTCCTTTTCCCTTTTCCCCATACGCCCAGTCTTCCACTCACCCACTAATTACAAAACGTCTGTAAATTCAGTCCCCTTGAAGTTGAAGGGGATTAAGTGCATCAAGAATGAAGTAGGAACTGACCCAAAGGCCGGCGTTAGTGTTTACAAGCCTAGATCATATGAAGTTCTCGTTTCTGATGCTGCCAATTCTCTCTTCTATGCCCTTAATGATGGAAAGACCAGACTCGAAATTGACTTCCCGTAATACTACTCCCTTCTTCCCTCTAATTCTCTCTTTTTATGTTTGTAGAATTAACTTGTCCACTTTCTTCTTCGGTTTAACTTGCCTGATGATACTTCTGCTTAAGGCCTATAGCTGTTTCATAATCTGTAATAGAAAGACAAATTATTTGGTATTGGAATGAAATGGGTCCAAACAAATGGACATTCAGGATTCATATAGCTGACTTTATTAGTTTGGGATTGAGGCACAGTAATTGTAGTCTTTTTTTCCAGTAATTTAGTTGTTTTCAGAATTAGCCAATGTGTTTTCTGCTGCACAGTTTCTAATTTAGTTTGACTGGGCACCAAGTTTAAAAAAAGAAGGAAAGACTTTTGAAACTTGTGGTCTAAAACAAGTTGTAAATATTTGTGTGACTGGAATTCATTTCATTAAATGTAAAAGAGAAAGTATCAAATTAAATTATTTCTAGATATAGAAATGTATCATTCTTTTTGTTACAGACTAAAAAGGAAAGTGTATCATATAAATTGGGAAAGAGTGAGTAGTAATTTTTTTTTTTTTAAGAAACTGGTACTGAAGAGTGAGTAGTAATTATGAAGCAAACTTGTTAAACAAGTTTGTACTGTTAAGCAATGGCGGAGCTAGGAATTTGGCAAAGGGTGTGTACCTTTTCTTCTCACTTGTGTTGAGGGTTCAAAATTAAACATATACTCATAATAACTAACATTCAACCTGTGTACACCGCGTAATTTACCAGCGAAGGTTGTGCACTAGACTACCCTTCGCCTAAGGTGGCTCCGCCCATGCTGGTAAGTTGAAATTATTCCTAGTCTAAATCACCTGAAAGGAACAAAATTGAAATCTTTTGAATGAAATCACTGGCAGGCCAGTGGTAAGTCTACTTAAATTTGCGTTATATGCAAATGTAAGTGGTGGGTTGGAAATAATCCCGTTTTATGTAGAACAAAAGAACCAACATAAGGACATACGTCAAGAAGTATTATTTGTGGGTTAGTGTGTACGTTACATTTTTGTACATATGTATTCGTGACCTAGATTCTGTTGCAATTCCTACTTGTTGTTTGTTTCATAACTTTAAGTCAGGTCATGTCTCAATTGAGAAAAGTTCAAGGTCTTTTAGGCTAGTGTCAGCTGTACATTAACTTTTGCCTTTGAATTGTCAATACATTCATGAAGTTCGATAGGGGTTTAACCTTTTTGAGTACATGCTTATTCTTTCAATAATAAATTTGTCATATCTTCTTTCCTGACAACTTTTCCTGTTTGTTTCAACTCTCCATTGGTTTACATCTTCAGGCCCTTGCCCACCAGCATTTCTTCTTATAAGGTATTATATTAACCGTCTTAAACGTTGAAATTTTATGTACCTTGCTATTGACATCATATTGTTGCTGGGAGTTGTTCTATTTTTCTGTATGATTATAATTTCTCATATTTTGCATCTTACTGATTATGCAACCTTGCAATGAGCTCAACCCTCAAATTTCTTAATATGTGAAGGGATCTTCGGATGAGTTCAGTGATGCCAATATCCAACTTGTACTAGCTGTTGTTAAGAAGCTTCAGGAAAAGGAGGAAACTAGAGCTTGTGTGGTGAGTAGAAACTTTGTCATCCTTTCTTTGTACAAGTTATGATGCACTAAAATGCACAGAAGCAAGTCTGACAAGATCCCTCAATTTGTAGGTGTTTCCTGACAAACCAGAAAAGCGTAGGGCCTCCGAGTTTTTCAAATCAGCTCTTGACTCGGTACTAAATAACCCATGTAGATTTCCATTTTCATTTCTGATGCCGTGAACCATAGCATTTTGTTCTAGTAAGGAATGCATTCATGTGTAAGTGGGGTGCTTTTGTCTGTGTGTTTAGTTTTGTCTTATCGAAACCCCTCCTTGAACTAGAGATGAATGATTAACTTTTGAGAAACAATTTTAGTTGTTTATGATATAGTTCGATTCATCTTCTTTCTCTTTTTGCATTTTATAGTTGCAGTTCATGCTGTAGTTTTCTGCTTCTCGCAAAAATCTCATTGAAATTATCATGCTTTCTTTAACTCTTTCAGATAGATGGTATTACCATTAGGTCCTTGGATGATATTCCTGCTGGTGCTGTGACTACATTCTTCAGATCTATAAAGAATACACTGGACTTCGATTTTGAGGATGAGAATGAAGGTTAATTTCACAAATTTAACTGTTCTTATGATTCCAACTCTTTCATCAACTTAGCCACTGTTGTTCAATAACCCAGTTCTCTTCAGATGTTACAATAAATCCATTTTTGTTTCCACATAAGCTTTCTTTTTTGGTTCTTTTCTTGGAGGGGAGAGGGGAAGGATGATGCAATCCTCTTATGTCCTTCAAAGAAAAAATAATAGGAAACAGTCTTTTGAATCTTGTCAAGTGTTTAAGGCTTTTAAGTCTTTATGATATAAATTAGAAAGCCTGCAAATGTTAGGTTCCTGTATTGCATTCAACTCGAAAAGAACTGAAGAACATCAACAGTTTAACATGAGTGCATGCGTCTTGTACTGATGCTACCCAGTCCTGTTTCAAATCAGCTGGAGCTTTTCTCCTTTAGCATTTGGGGTATTTCCTCAAACAGTTTGTTTTAGTCGTTGAAATTATTTATGGAGGGAATGTACTCTGCATAAAATAGTAGAGAGATCCCCTCATAAAGTTATGCAGGTATTATGTAGGAAGAAAACTTAAATCCTAACCAAACATTGTGTATGCTATGCTAAGTTTTATACGGAGATTAACTATCTTTAAAGCATCAACCAAAGAATCCAATAAATTATGCAGAATTTTATACATGGATAGACTACTCCTGAAAGACCAACCAAACGGGCCTTAGGGTTAAATGGGTATAGCTATTTTTTCTTTCTACATCTGTTGTAATTTTTTTGAAGCTCTTTAAGCAATAGCTTGGTTCCCCGTTATTGCAATGATCATCAATCTTTTGCTTATGCTATGTGTACTATATCTGAAAAGCTTTATGCATCTTTATTGGCTCAGATCGTTGGAAGTCTGACCAGCCTCCTACACTTTATATATTTATCAACTGCAGCACTCGTGATCTTTCGTACATTGAGAAGTATGTGGTAAGATCTGTTGGTATTAGAAAGTCATGCTATCTAATTTCCAATTCCAAATTTACAAGAAATAATCTCCAATAAAAATTAAACTTACTAGTGTACCAATGTGTGGTCATCCTTAATTCCAATTGTGTCTCTTGTTCTTTGGTGAAAGTCTGTTAAACTTTTATGTCATCAACCAACTTGAACTGGTGATTCTATTGGCTAATGTTCTGAATACTTTATTCTCACCATTCCCCCTGGAGAGAAAAAAGATAAAAAGAAGAAATAAAGAAAGAAGCAATTTAGAGATGGTGAAAAAAGACATAATGGCCGTTCAGAAGAGCCTTGCATGATAACTTTTCTTGAAGTTCTTCCCTACTAATTTTTTACTATTAGTTTAATTTGTTTGTAGAAATAATGCGAACTTCCTGGGACGTGTTTCCTTTGCTCTTCCATGTAATCTACCTTAGAATTGCATTGTCCACCCGTTTCGTATTCACTTTATTTGTTTATTCTACAGTACTTTCAAATGAATGTTTCT
The DNA here is from genome assembly GCF_029784015.1 of Lycium ferocissimum. Taxonomy (NCBI): domain Eukaryota; kingdom Viridiplantae; phylum Streptophyta; class Magnoliopsida; order Solanales; family Solanaceae; genus Lycium; species Lycium ferocissimum. The sequence goes on along the minus strand of NC_081345.1, from coordinate 31,091,873 downwards.
TGTATGTATATTCAAGGGTTGATGATGTTGACATCTACTGCATTGATAATGTGCAGGAAAAATTTGCTATGTCAACCCCTAGCCTCCTTTTCAATCTAGAACTTGACACCTTGCGGTAATAAACAGTGATCCCTTTCTTTGATGGATATTTTGCTGATCAATATGTTTTTGATTAGTATATTTTTTTTTGGTTAATTCCTCAATGATATTCTGATTAACAATAAATTTATTCAAAATTGCAGTGCTGACCTGGGTATTGTAGGCTTTCCACCCAGGGAATTGCATTACAAATTTCTTTCTCAGTTCATCCCAGTTTTTTATATCCGAACAAGAGAGTACTCAAAGGTGGAAAGTTTGTGATCTTGGTTTTATGTTCATCTGTTATCGACCTTGTAATATTGTAATGCATAATTTCTTTTTTCTTTTTTCTCATGGAAGACAGTTGCAGTGGCACCTTATATTGTGAACTACAGCGGAGCTCTCTTTCGTCAATATCCTGGTAAGATTTTGTTCTTTCTGTTACACGCTTATTTAGTGATTTTGTTACTTCCATTTCATCATTTCCCAATTTTTGTCGACTTCTATTCTTGCTTCTCAATTATAGTTCCTTCTTTCTGATACCAAACCATGAGTGCAGATTATTTTCCTGGTGTTCAATCCAGTAAAACAATGGTGGACCAGAAATTGGAGGATAGAGGATATTAGTTATTTAAGTTTAGTGCAAGGAACTATATGCCTAGGTTATATTATGAGTGTAAAATCAAATCTGATCCTAGGAACTGTTTTCTCACTGAAAATGAGATGAGAGAAGAAAATGAAACCCCTTATTTGAATTCTTGTCTTTGTTTGCGAACCAAAATTAGGACGACATACTGTCACATTATAATTCTTTGCTTGTTATAGTTATTGTGGAACTTCATAATATTAAGAATAACTTCACATTTAAGAAAATTTAAATGCTCCAAATGAAAGTATTTGAAACTAGATAATTAACATCATATCAGAATAAAAGATATAAGCATTTTTTGTCTCATGATATTCAGGCTTCAGCACAGGTAATATATATGCCAATCACTCACCATTCAGGTCATTAGGATGCTCTATCTTTTAGTTGGTAAACAATGAATATGCTGAATACAATATCAACCCCACCCTGCAAAATAAACAAATAAATAAAAGACAAAAGAACAGCACCTGCTAGAAGTAAGATTGTGTATGTAGTGTCTCTGTACCAAAATGGAATACCGACAACCTTTAGTTTGGTTTTAAATTTTGCAGGGCCTTGGCAGGTGATGCTGAAACAGACAGATGCTTCTTTTGTTTGTGTGGCAGAGAGCGCAACTCGCTTCACTCTTAACGAAGTAACTATACATCTTCTTTATGCTCTTTATGCTTCTAAATAACTTTTATGGTAAATAAGTTGCTCAAACGTGTTATGGCAGACCAAGGAAGAACTATTGAGAGTCCTTGGACTGGAAGAGGAGCAAGGAAGCTCACTTCAATTTCTCAGAAGAGGATACAAGGTCTTGTTATAGTAATTTCAACTTTACATAGTTTTTGTGTTTATTTGTATATTTTTCTCGTTACTCAAAACAACTACTACAGTTTCTTTGAAAGGATGAATGGCTTTATTGCTTATACTGAGAAGATTAGTGAAATACGCAATAGATTTGAGAATATGTCTGAATGCTGCTTAAATGCCTTCCTGCAGACTGCAACTTGGTGGGAAGAAGATGTTGATTTAGAAGCATCCTCTGCATGGCGTAGTTGAACAGAAGATTGCCACAGAAGAAGAGGATGGTTGATGGAGACTTATAATAGACACTCGGATGGTGGAGGAACAAGCTACTAAATTACCATATTTGTTGATCCAGCATTTCCTTCAGAAAAATGCTCTATGTATTTATCTTATCTTTTAGTAACTTGTATATTTCAACCAAAAAGAAGGTTGTCTTAAAGACGTGACTAGTCCTTTGAGGATTCTTTGTGCCGTCCCACCCCTTCCCTCCACCATTGTCACCCTTATTTTTCCCTTTATATTTATTTGAATATGAGTACTAAGCTCAATCTCTTCTCCAACTTGTGAATACAAAAACATTGAAGAAGGTTGATTCCAAGTGTATTCCCCTCCTTCTGAATGTTGCTCTTATCAGCCAAAGGGAATTCTCTTATTTCTGCAATGTAACTATTGAAAGATATTTTAAGCAATCAGGTATAGATGTACACTACAGATTTTTACTCTACTTATCACATTTTACATGTACACTATCTGACTATCGTTTGCCCTTACTATAACCCAGTTTAATATCTATCAACATATGCATTCACATCTCAATTTATTACTTGACTATAGTAAAGAAATTAGTGTGGATAAGTATTTTTGGGAAGGTTACACATTTGGCCACTCGGTGAAAAATATTTACAGTTGCTAGTCAATACACATATATTATACACTAATTATATATCTGTCGACATTTTTCTTGGGCACCAGTCATTTATGTTAATTTCTCAACATGGCAGTCCGCCCAAATGGTACCAACCGGGTCATTCGCACAAATACCTATTCCGGGGCTGTCTTTAATTTTTGCCCTTCAACGTTTTTGGCGCGGCATAACTTAGATTTTTGCTCGGCATGACTTACGTTTAGCTTCAAGATATGCATCATAACATCCCACAGGTTATGCCGGACAAGGCAAATCTTTCAACATTTAACATAAAAATAGCATAATTTTAGATTTTGCTAGGCATAGCTTATGTTTAACTTCAGCATATGTATCATAACATCCACGAAAGTTATGCTGGACAAGGCAATACTTTCAACGCAGAGGCGGATGGAGCACTATAATTTGAACCCCAAACTTTTGCGGGTATAAATTTATGTGTAAAAATTTACTAAAATTATAATAAATAGTAAAGATGAACCCATAACTTTAGAAATATAATAGGTCAATGCCAAAAAATTTAGAAGGTTGAACCCCTAGAGATTAAATCCTAGATCCGCCTTTGTTTCAACACTCAGCATAATCTGAAAAAATACTACACAACTCATGCCGCATAACTTATTTCTTATGGATTTTATGCCTAGCAAGGCAAAAGTTTAGCAAGGATAAAAAGTTTAGCGAAGCGAGGTTTCGATATTTTCGAAGATAAAAACGTTACAAAAATATGCGTTTGAAGCGCACTATGCAAAAACAATGTATGGTAATAAGCAAGTTTCGATATTTTCATTAAATAAGTAGCGCTAAAAAAAACCCCTTGGTTTCGGTTCGAACCCCTACCTCAATCAAAAATTTAAAAAACCACATAGTTACGTTTGGACAAAATTTAAAGCAAACCTTTGCTTAAGGCCTAACTTTGTTTTTTGAAGTGCAATGCCTTGCGATATATATATTTTTTTTAAACAATGTATGGTTAAGCGAAGGACGAATATTAAAGGCAATTTTCAAGATTGTCCAAAATAAAAAAGTAAAAGGTTACAAGGAAGCCCAATAACATGGTGGATGGTCCCTTTATTTTGTCCCTCAAATCATATTTGTGGTCTTTAAGTTTTGGGTTCGAACCCCGCCTTAAAATGCTAAAATATGGAGGGAGTGTTGGCATTTGGGGTTCGAATCCCTCGTAGTTTAGTTATGCCTTAAAAAATTTAAAAAACAATTCATAAGGCTAAAAGTGTGCCTTGAAAAGTTTAAAAAAAAATGTTCAAAACTCGCACCCCTGAGGCAAAAAAAAAAAAAAAAAAATTATTTTGCCTGGGGCAAAATTTTGCAAACCTGAATTACGCCTTTCGAATAGATTTTTAATTAAACCAATTAAAAAGTATGCCTTAACTAAAAGTTAAAAAAAAAAAAAAATGTCTCGAGCAAAGTTACTCAGATAACTTCCTCGCTCCGTGAATCCCAACTTATTCCTTGCGATATTTTTTTTTTTTTTTTTTTAACTGAGCCTAAAAGTTTAAAAAAAAAAAAAAACTCGGGGCGCCATAACTTTAAGGAAAAACTAAAGTTATGCTAGAGGGGTATAACTTTCCTCGAGATAATTTGGTTTTGCCTTAAGAAAGCATCTAATTATCTTTTATTGTGCGATAAAAAACAAAAAATTTGAGTGATAAAAAAAAAAAAAAAAATTTAAAGACCACCCCAAAAGAAGTCCAATTCGCGCAAAAATAAAAAGGTAAGAGGTTACTAGGAAGCCCAATAACATGGTGTCCACCAATCGGCCCAAACCTATCCAAATATTCTGCGGACAACATAGACATAGTACTAGTCGGAGGGAACTTTCTTTCTTTTTTGGGACTTGCAGGTTAAAAACACAAATTAGGAAACAGAGCAATAGTAGTAGACTGACACTTTTCTGCACAAAAAAGGCAAGCAAATCAGAAATGGGTTTATGGGCATGCTTAGGAGTAATATCACCATTTCCATTCTACTACTTTCTCTGGACACATTCTCAAACATGGGTCGATCTGTGTGGAAAAGGACGTGACCCTTGCAAAGTTATGGCTATCGTTTCTCACTTTATAAAATTGCTACAATTCATATCCCTCTTATCCGTTTCCACACTTTCATGGCCACCACCCTTTTATTTTTGGCCTCTTTTCATCTTTGGCCAGTTCCTTAATTTCAGGTCAGTTGATGAATTTCATCTTCTTTCTTGCTATGTTTTATGGTCGTTTGGACAATGTAAAGATTGTGTTAATTTGTGAATTGTCTGCATATGCAGCCCTGAACTTGTCCCCTTTTTCATTTCAAGACCTCAACTAAGTCATTGCTCCTATCAACTCGAACTCACCTTTAGCCGTCTATCAAACAGTGTGTGACTGACATAAGTGATTCTATCTTCAATGTAGCAATATGCTAATATATATTCTAATTTAATTATGCCATTTTTTAGCTAATATTAGCAGCAATTGAGAGGGAAAAAAAGAATAAGCTGTTAATTAAGCTGGCAAAGAAAGAGCAGAACCAGAAGAAACCGACACATCCATGACCTAAAGAATAGCTTACCACCCGTCTAAAATATTACTTTACCTTATTACCACAATTTATTTTTTGCTTCTAATAAAAATCAGATTTAGAGGGTTTGATAGACACACTTGAGGAGGAACAACACTTAGTTGGGGTGCCAAAATAGAAAAAGGGGACAAGTTCAGGGTTGCATATGCATTAAGTAACATATACCTTGGTCTGTTGCTGTTTGCTAGAAATTGGATTCTTGAATTTACTAAAATGAAAAGTGATATATTTAGGATTGGAGTGAAATGGGTGTCTAAACAAAGCTGAGTATATACAAATGATTGATTGTTCCCAATGCTTTGGTTCAAAGAGAAAGGTACTTCAGAGAGGGATGTCTCAAACCAAGTCTGGTATTTAAGTGGAGAACTCCATAGAGCTAACATATGTAAGATTAATATAGCCGACCCTAACTAGTTTTGGTATTGACATGTAGTTTGCCGATGAGTTGATTGACAAATGAGATATCTAGGTTTATGTTAATTGTTGGCAATTTTTAATGCGTGGAGGGAAAGGATGGCTCTCCTAACCCCTTGTCATCAATTCACTAGAAGCCGGTTAAATCATTCTTTACTGAGAGAAAGCATCTTTGATGTAAGTTCCTCCTGCACTGTGGAATCATATAAGCCTCCTAAAGACTAGTTGATATTGTGAAGATACAGTGAATGCAAAGCACAAAGCTGCATATTGATAATTTGATAAAGAACTAGTACATGTTTGTGACTTGTGCGGGAAGAACTAGATGTTGTACTAAGGCACATCGCCTCTCTGGGGTCAGATGTGGGGTTTTAGAGGTTTATATACATTTCTCAGTCAGATTATAAGGTCTCATATTGTAGCGGAGAAGAGGTTTGTGCAATCAATTCAGAAAATTGATGTGCCAGTGCCATCTTCGATTGCTTAAATTTTACAAATCTCGTTAATCCAGTTCAGCCTGATCACATCAGCTGATTAAGTTTTAGGAGATGCTATAGGGTAGTCCAAAATTGGACCTGCAATCTATGTTGCTCGGACTGGGGTGCGGGTATCCGATACGGGTATGGATCCGAGCGTCGGATTCGGCAAAATCTAAATTTTAAGATCTGGGGTTACGGATCCAGGTATGGATACACGTGTGGGGATTCGGCTAAGAAAATTCAAAATTATAAAAATAGAGCTATAAAGAACACGACCCCTTGAATTCTTGGCTTCTCTCTGTTTGGCCTGAAACATGAAGCAACGAATATGAGACAAAAGGACTATAATATTGAAGGTATGCCATTTCCCATGTCTTAAATCTGTTTTATCTTTCTCAATTTTCCCCCCAACTTTGTCCACAAGTCCGTCAAAGTATCCAAAGTTGGTTGATTGTATCTGAGACGTATCCCGCACCGCACCCATCCCGTGTCGAGACGGGTGCGGCATCAAAAACGAAGAGTCCGCGCAACTTAGCCTGCAATCACCATTATCTACATGCTAATATGCTATCCATTTAACACGTCCGATGTTATAGTAATGACGGAGAATTTGTAGCTTCAAATGAAACCCTCCAGCTGAAACCAAACAAAGGCATCGAAGTAGTGAATCTATGTGCAATTGCACTTTGACATAATGACCAGATTATTTACTAATGTTCCTGGAGATATGAGGAAGAATTCAATGATTTGTATCCATCACTGGTTTACTGACGCTCTTTACCTCCCACCTCACTTTAATGATCAATTCATACTCGGCTAGAGAATAAACCCCAGATATTTAGTTCTGACTAGAGTACCGGCCGATCTTATTTACTATGTAGATTATTTCGGCTATAGAAGAGTAATGATTATGAGGTTCACTACCTAACTTAAAATGTAGTTATTAAGTTTAGGTTTCTTTTGGATCATCCATTCATATACCTTTAAACAAGCGTTGACCTAAAGACAGTTCCAAAGCAGTAGAGTTTGAAAGGCTTAAAATAGTGAAATACAAACAACAACATACCCAGTATAATCCCACCATGTGGGGTCTGGGGAAATTAGTGAAATACCTAGGAAAGATAATTGGATCCATTTATCAAAAAAGAAAAGTTGGTCAGAATCTCATCTACGTGTTTTTTCCTATCATCTTCTTAACTGAGTATAATATTGAAACATATTAGCGACAGAGGCCAACCTGATTAAGAGCCACATTGATAACAATTATCGGAGAGAGATAGTTGTCATTCCAATGGCAATATTCAAATAAGAGATCTGACACAATCGCTTTAGATATTCTGCTGACAGCTTATTACTGGTTGTTTTGGATATCACGATTCATATCTTGAATGAAGCTATTTTTGGTTCCATCTTATCAGGAGTGACTGCTATGTTAGACGTGCACCTCCGATTGCTTGTCCAGGTTTTACATTTGGTTCTTTACGTTCATGGGTGTAATAATTTACAAAACTGCAGGGTCTACCAACTGTTGGGAGAAGCTGGCACTTACTATGGTGTACGATTTGGGAAGACTATCCCTTGGGTAACAGAGTTTCCTTTTGGAGTAATAAGAGATCCTCAGTACGTGGGCAGCATTTTGAGTCTGCTAGCTTGCCTCTCGTGGGTTCCTTTCTTGTATATTTCCTTATGGGTACTGGGATATGTATTTATGATACAAGTAGAATCAAAGGAAGATCCAGTTACTCGTGCAAAGCCGCTTGCTTGAGTTTATAGAAGATACAGCTGCCAACTTGAAGGAACTGGTGCTGTTTGCTTCTGCATTCTTTAGGAGGAATCTTTTTTATCAGGTTCTTGTATTAAGGGTCTCTTGAGTTCTTGATTTCTTTTTTTAATCAGACTTAGCAATATTTCGTAAGATTCTTTAAGTTTCTTTTTCTTTTTATTTGAGTTTTTGAGTTGGCCAACATAAATTTGGCCATAACATGTCTTTTAGGATTAGAAAACTGGTAGCCAATAAAGAGCAATTTCCTTCTTTTGTTTTTTTCTATATTGACAGAGCAAACTGAATGATTTTGTCAGTTAGTGCAATTTTTTCAAAGTAGCAGCCTCCGGGTAAGATATGTGGACGGTGGAGGTCAGAAACTGCAGATATTGTGTGATTATGATTGAAGAGGGAATATATATAAGGCATCAAATATGAGTATATTGAATGGTCAATTGCTTGAGTTTAAAAAGTCTTTGTTTACCGGAAGAGGAAAAAAGAAAAGAAGAGTACTGTTTAGTGTTAAGTAGCTTGAAGACTTGAACATGATTTTGATTTCATGTTTGTTGATATCTCTTTATCAGTGGTGCAGATAATCAACGAGGTTGGGCCCTTTGACAAATACATATTAAGACATCAAAAGCTGAAGGAATAAGTAAAGACCTAGTTAGAGGAGTTGGACCTACTGAGGTTTACTCTCTCATATGCAAGTGGTTGGAATTAGGAGCGTCGGGCGGGTTGGGTTGAATTTTGTGCTGGTATTTAATTTTTGCCTCTCATAACAAACAACTTTTTTGCGAGGCATAAGTTTATATTTTCACATCATAATATCTCTGAGTTATACGCTCGTAAAGAAGCTGTTGTAAAGTCCCACTACGCAAGCATTTATCATTGCTAAAAGACAAACATTAAAGACCAGCCCATTTGAAGGGCAAAACTTAAAGACCAGTTGATTTAAAGGATACTTTGTGCAATTTCTTCTTAACAAATTGCCTGGTCATTAACCTGTCCAAATGTACTTGAGTTGAGAGAGGCTAAGCAATTGGTAATAACCCAAACCGCACAATTTTTACAAAGTTCTAATTTCTTTGTTTGATTTCTCAAACTAATTAATTATCAAACAATAGTAATAAAACTTTCTTTCTTATGGATATCTATTACATATCAAGCAAAAAATATTTGAAAGAATATACTTTGACAATGTTTTTCAAGGGTCAATTTGGGCCAACACTTATAGCTGAAATTAGCTCAACTTTTAGATAGGCTAAATTTTAGACTGGTCAAAATTAGCTGAATTAATAAATGAGTGAGTTAATGACCTGTCCAAGCTCATGCAGATCATGGGCTAATTTTACCACCCTTAGCTGAAATCACAAACTACCGTCTCATTGGCTGCTTTCAAATTCATGATTGTTTTACTATAGCTGATTATTTATACTATATTTTATCATGCTTGTTATAATTATTGCCTGTAACTTGAATTTGCTGCTGCAAAAGAATTATACAATGTCGGTGTACATAACTTAAACTCGTACACAATAGCTTGAGCATCCAGAAGCAATCAAATTGGATAAGTATTTCTTGATCTCATTTCAATACTCCAAAGTTGTCAAATTCAACAACTTAAATGTTACAACGACAATGCAGTCTCAATCTAGCCAACTCATAGCAAGTCCGTGAGCAGGGGACCCAATATGGCTGCTGTTGAAAATTTGTCCAGTCCAGCAAGTTCCCACTCTCACGTGCACCTCCAAGTCCAACTTAGTGGTCCAAATGTTACTAACTTTTCCTGTATTTACATTGAACAATAACTTGTTTCCTTTTCCCTAAGAACTTTCAAATGAGTCAAGTTGGAAAACATTGAACAATTGTCTAAGCCTATCCATACACAGAATTGTTGACTCCTCTCCTGGACTTTTGTTTACCATCTGCCTGTATGATTATTATGTTGGAGGATTTTTCCTGAAATGGCTGCTGCAAGTGCTGCTTTGAAACTTGGATCTTTAGTCAAGGAAGTAGCCATTTGCTCTACCAAGAACTGTTGGAATTCTGGCCTATTTTGATATTCACCTCCTGTTGTTGCTGTTTTCATGCTATTGCCACCTGTAGGACTAGTACTGTGATTCATCTTCGTATCGCGTTTCTCTACTGTTTTCGGATCAGTAAGATCGAGGGTAATGGTAGGTCCTGAGGGATTGAGAGTTGTAGAGCAAGGGACTGAAGCAGTAGTACCCGCGATAGTTGTCACATTTAAACGGCTGGCAGTAGAATTAGTATTAGTACTTGCGCCTGCTTCTTGTTTTGGATGGTTATGTTCTCCTTCATATGTTGCTACCACAATAGACTGATCTTCTATGCTTCTCTGAACCTGTCAAACGCCAAATGCACAACTCATTATTAGAACGTGCGCGCAAACTGACTCGAACAGAACAAATTCATTCTTCACTATGATTGTGAACTTATAACTAAATTGGGTTAAATTAGAGTTTTAATTACCTTCTTCTTGACAGGGCAGCTAGGTGCAAATGAGCACTTGAAGTAACCTCTTGGACAAGGGTTGTCTCTGGTTACTTTCTGACCATACTTCCTCCATTGATAACCATCCTTTACAATCTGCAAATAAATTCACATTTCTTTATCTCATTAGTATCGGCACGCTGAAGACATAATTAAGTAAATAATAGAGTGCTCTCTCTAGCAGTTTAATCAAATATTTTGTGAAGCGTCATTATGGACTTACAAGAGAGGTATCAGATCCATCAGTCTTCATAGAAACAACTGTAACCTTGGCTTTTATGTGCTCTTCTTTAAGTTTCTTGTAACAAGACTCTTCATCACTTGAACTGCTTTCTGATGAACGTCCTTGAACAACATCCAAGTTGTTAATCTTGTTATTGTTGTTGTTGTTGGGATTGGAAGTGCTTTCGGCTTTTCTTTTCCTTGATCCTGCACTATCATCTGCAGCTACACCATTTTGGGTGCTCATATATTCCATTAATTGGTTTCTTAAAGCATTGTAATTTTCACAAACCACTGTTAGCATCTCTGTTAGCTTCTTGTTTTCACTGCTAACTCTGTTTAGTTCCTCTAACAAATCCCCTCCCTCATCTTTCACCACCATATTGTCTCTGCTCAATCCACTGAAATCACTCTGAACTTCTTGTTTCTGAAAGCCAAAAAAAAAAAAAAAAAAAAAAAAAAAAGAACAAACATCAATACTTAGCATAAAAAAATTAACTTATTATCATTTGGGCATGAGCTATAAAAACCAAAAATCTAAAATATGCCCTATTCGCATTTTAGTGGATTGGTTTGGTACGAGAAGTTATAGGAAAGAGTATATTACAGTATTTCTAATTTGTGAATCACACTTACCGGAACTTTATCAAGAACTGGACGAGGCCTAAAACTCAAATCCAATGAAGTATCAACCAAACTTGTAAATTCCATAGCTTTAAATTCTTCTGAGGTGGTAACAAGTTGATTAAAATTCCAACAATCCACAAAGCTTTAGATCTTTCTTCAGGTGTTTGGAAACAAACACTTCTTTTTTCTCAAATCTGATGATGTTATACAAATGAAGGTAAAGGTTTAAATAACAGGTCTTAAAAGAATAGCTGACCAAGTTGTAGGAAGGTAGGAAGAAAATCAAGAGAGGGATATTATAAATTGATGCAAATTGAGAGTTGGAAGTATCCTTCGTTCTTTTTTATTCACAGCTTACTTATAGTTGTCAAATTTGTACCTAGCAACACAAGTGGTGGGTACAGTACCACATGTATATTCAATAATAAAGTTAGTATTATAATTGCTTTTCATGTCGGCCCATCTTATTTTGAATTTTTCTCCTCTAGTCAAAGTCAAGACAACCATTACGAAACTAGAAAGGAGAATGTATATTATATTGATAAAAGAAAAGCAAAGAAAAGAAAAATTAAAAGGTGCTTGGTTCTGGATATAACATTGTTAATATATAGTACGTTGAATTTTGAGTCTTGTTTTGACCAATCCGCCAACTTACTCACTCATATGAATCATTTGGTGCGTCAGCATTTACTTTTGTACAAAATTAAACCAAAAGATGGAACATTTTTTATTTGATTGAAGTGCTTGTTCACAAATATTTTCCACGTTATTTCAAGTTTTTATTTCCTCCTGTGAGGTCTGAATTCTGAAAGAGCAGAATATTTAAATATGGTATCAATACTTACTCTCACTCTGAAAGAGCAGAATATAACGATTATGTGAGTAAAAATAAAAAAAATATATTAATTAATCATGATTAAGTGAAAGAAATTTAATTACAAACACATGACATACATTTACTGATTTGATGTGAACATCAATACAAATAATTTTTTACTATTCGAATATTGCATTAGACTTATCTATTAAAGCATATAAAAGAATATGAACCACACATTTCACCAATTTAGCTGTTCAATACGCGTGCTTTATGTGTATGCCACGACAGTATAGGAGGCATGGATAGCTATTTTCTATTGGGCAGAAATTGATAGTACTAAATATATAAACAGATAGGTCCAATACCTAAATTCTAACATGTTTTGAACAAGTACTTCTGTTTCTTTCTGATTAATGAAATCGTCAATTTTATCCTATTCATATCCAAAACTACAATTATGCTAAATCAAGTAATAGTCGCTTGGGACTACGTATATTAGAAAAACTGTAACTGTTGAAATTTTCGAAAGAAAAAAAGTTGAAATTTCAAAACTTCATTTTCTAGAAAAGGAAAATTCAGAATGCATTTAAATAATGCCGTTGACAGTTACAAATTGAATTCATCAAGAACTATGAGAAAAAGACCAAACATTTTGTCAATGTATTTCACACGACAAAGTCCTTTTTTTAATCAGTCAAGTATGGTTGATTTGATGAAACAAAGAAGAAGTATGGGAGATTAACTTGGTCTCTAGACAAAATGAAAATAAGTCTAATTCAGATGCAATGTATAGTAAAGTACGTGTCAAAGTTGGCTACCCACCTACCTTAGCTGTTTATGGAAGACGGATATACAAGTTGAAATCATCACTGGTAAGTTTAATTGAAAATATTTAATTTTAAATTTCTCATTTTATAATTCATTACATGTTTAAAGCCGTATCTTGTAAAGAAACTTTTGTGCTAAAAATCATCTTCTTCTTAAACTTTCAGTCCAATCAATAACCTCGTTTAAAAAAAATGGAGGGACTAATTAATTGTAAATTTTACAAAAAAGTGAAGTTGAAGAAGAAAATAAGAGTGAAACAGGAGAGAAATTCCGGATTAATTTGGTAGATGGATGACACTCAACTCGCATTTTGCTATTAAAGAATTGTGAAAGTCGCTAAACTATTTTTTGTAATGGAAAAAATACTCAATTTAACTTAAGTATTCCTAAAAGTCATTAAAGTGCTATTATATGACACTTAAGGCATTAATAAAAATATATTATATGACACTTAAGGCAAAGTACATTTTGGTCAAAAAGAACTGCTTAGTTATTTGTTGGGACTTTTGAATTCATCAAAAATTGAATAATTTTTTTTTTAAAAAAAAATAGTTTAGGATTTTTGTGATACTTAAACAAAGTTAAGTAACTTTTATGTTATAAAAAATAAATCAGTAACTTTGATTCGATTAATTAAAAGAAGAAACTCACATAGTTGCTGATCTTATATAGAAAACATTTCCTTGTTAATTCCTTATCAGAGCAATTTTTTTTGTATATATATCACTGAGCCATATTATCACAAATTTAGGTAGTACATTAGTGTACTTGTACCCTTAATTAAATAGCAAGGACCTCCAAATATTTGTTCATTTCTCATTCATGTAATTAGTTGTAAGGAAAAATACAAAAAGAAGGTTTGAGGAGGAAGAAAGAAATAGAAAAGAATAGCGCAGCGTTCAAGAGTCAACAAGAAAAAAAAAAAAAAATGTTGAATCATAAACTCAACCCTCAACTGTATTCTTAAAATACTAGCAAGAAATCTGTCAGAAACCCACTTTCGGTTGTCTCAAATGAAAAAAGCAGCAGTTTAGTCATATATACTAGCTAAGAGTTGACATTGAAATCGAATTTAAAAAAAACTGAAATAAAAGTGTATAAAATATTGTTATGATAGTCGTAAAAGATAAACTCACTTAAATTATCAAATGTGAACTGGAAAATTAAAGGGAAAAAACTGTCGAACGGAGTATGGAGTAGTGATGCATCATGGTCTAAAGCCAGGAGCAATGATGGCGATCCAATTTCCACCTCTCCTTAATTACACGAATATACCATTAATCCCATTTAAGGAGTTGTTTTAAAACAATTTTTACGTCAGAAGTTGGAAGTCAATTATTGACAGACCACCAAAAGACTAGTCTTGCCATTAGTCATAGTGGCGGACCATCAGAGTTTAATACAAAAGGTACACTACTTGTCCGCGTTTCACGCTGTTATAAAAGATCATCAAAATGTATGAACTAACCTTTTCCTAATATGCAAATATTAAAGAGATTTTTAGTATCCAAATAGATTAAATTTTAAAATTTGAATCAATCTCACTCTTCACGCTTAATTTTACATTTTTCTCCAGCTTTTCATTACCTAATCAAACTAGGGATGATTGCCCGTGCCTGCACGGGCCCAATATTATTACATATTATTTATTAGTGAATTATGTTTATCCTTACTGGGGTAGAATCTTATCCGTATTTGATATTTACATTAAGTTAACAAATACTTGCTCCGTTCCTTTTTTACTTGTCCAATATTACATGACACTCTCTTAATAGAGTATTTATCAGGAATTTATTTAATTAAATTTATCTTATTAATTATGTTTTGAAATCTAAGTTTGATTATTTGTAATTTATGTAGTTACTTTATGATAACGGTAATATTGAAATAAAATAATAAATCTTTCTAAATTTACTAAAATGAACAAGTAAAAAGAATAATCTATTTTTAGTATAAGGTGATAAGGATATAGGACATGTATTTATATATTTATTTAATAGTAATAACTAAATATAAATTATCACCTCGTTAAACAACAAAACTACAATAAATTTACACATTTTTATATAAACTTGGGTATAAATAAGTATTTAACCTTAATCTAGTCAAATGGGCAACTAAAATATGAGCACACGTGTTATGTGATTCATGTCGATTAGAGAAGTTTAATGGCCCATCATATTCAATGACATCACAATGAATGGCATGACCTGTAATTTAAAAGAAAACAATGGATTTTTTATTCAGTTGTTGATAAGGTTCAAGCAAAGAAACTAAAGGGACACCTTTCCTAAGCAAAGGTCATTTTGCAAAATGTTTCAAAGACCAATAATACCCTTAGTTTTAATTTTACTGACAAGAAGCTAACATGTTGGAACCACCGCTTATAATATATAAAAATAAAAATTCAAGCAAGCAATGACTTTAGATATCTTCGAAAGTATTCAATGGCGTTAGTATCTCATGTAATAGATTTTATGTCGATAGTTATAGAATTAATGTTCTTATAGAGTTCTCCCCCCGTTTAATAATCCTATTTATATAGTTTGGATTGCCCAAAAAATATGTTCTTTTCCCTTTTACGTAGTTTCTCAATTCTCTAGATACTTATTGAAAAATTAAAATCCGACTTTTCGCCTTTGGACATATACATTTGCACCTGCTTGGTACAACCTCTAAAATAAAACTACCAATCTCAAATAAATAAAATATGTTCATTTTTTTAAAAGGGACTTAATTCTCTATCAAGTTTAAATGCAATTAATAAAGTTTCAACTCTTAACTTAATACTCTTCCCTAAAAAAAATTAAAAACTCAATTGCAACCGAGAAATAGTAAAATGCATGTTCAATAACTTTGGCATAATTAAGGTACAACAATTTTAGTTCTAACGACAAACTTATCTCGAAGTACAGTTGCAAGAACAACACGATGTGTTTATAGTAGAGAACTTCGAAATCTAACATAAGCTGTTAAAATTTAATCGAATAAAAGTAATTTGAAATTTCCTTTTCCTCGATATACCGTCATTTTAACAGTACAACTATTATTTAAATAAACAAAAGCGATAAAAGAAGAAAATAAATATTATGATAAAATTCATTCTTAACCTATTTACATAAATAACACAAATCTTGTCTATCTACAAAGGCAAAAAAAGTTTAGTTCATAACAATTCTTAGGATAAGCAAACAACAATTAGATCACAGTAAAAAGGATGTACAACTCAATTCAACATCCTTTTTGAAAATACATGCACATCCTTTCAGATCATATCCTTTCGAAGCATACACTAATTAAAAAAGAAAAAAAAATCATACCGCAAAACCTGTGATACAACAAATCCAAGAAAATAGATCAGGGAATAATTAGAAAAATCGTACCCCAAAACCTGTGATACATCAAATTCAAGATAATTGATCAAAGAACTCATTTTCGGTTGGAGCCAGCACCCATAAACTTAACAAATTTAGAGAATGTTTTCTATGATGTTTTAACCAAATATGAAATCCCCTGAAATCAAAATAACAAATATAAAATACAAAATGAAAGAAAAAGGTTTAAATACCAAATTTGATATTAAACAGAACTATTACCTGTAATTCCATTTGCCGACATATGATTTCAATTCTCAATATTGCACAAAGCCCTTTATTTTGCATCAGCTTGATGAACCTTACGAAATCCATATGATCCGAACAAATCACACCGAACTTACAACGTAAAAAAGAAAAAAAACATTACAACAGAATAAGAAAATAGTACCCAATGATTTCTAAATTTGATTAAAGAAACATGTCATTATACTGGTTTGGGAGTATTCTGTAAATTATATAGGCCTTAACTGTATTAAAAGCTTCCTATTTAAATTTCTTAATCAAAGATGGCTACATCAACATAACATCATATTTGGAAGCAACAAAATTTCAATAAGATTCTAAGCTGGAAAAAAAAAATGAAGATGAACTAATGCTTAGAACAATATCATATTGGTGATGTTGAATTCCAGATAACCTACCATTTGGAATTTCAAAAATATATTACTCCGAAATAAATTATAGCCAGCAAAGTGGTCGTTTTTCTGAATCCAAATTATGAAAGCAATTGACTTATATCTTAATCCTTTTCTCAGTAGACCCAGAGTAAATCATTCTATATTCCATGAGAGTATATTAAGGTGAGGGCATTATAAGTGTTAAGGTTTAATGATTTATGTAGTTAAAAGTGATATGACATTTAAGTTTCTATGACATGCACATAAAGTTATTACCAAAAAGAATGTGTACAGACGTGCTCCCCTTTAAACCAAATTGTTTCGGTTTTTATTTTATTTTATTTTATTTTATTTTTTAAACTAATAAACCTCTAATTAGATTGAATTATTTAAAACAGGAAAGTAAATGAAAGAGTTAATATTCTTAAATGTCTTTCCCTTTTAATTCAGTAATGAATGTACATATGAATGTACATAATTATACGCTTGATAGAGTAATTTTATTTTACAGCAAATATTTTTAAAGAAATATAAGAGAGAAAGGTCAAAAAATTAACAAAAAAGATAAATACCAATTGAGATCTAAGAGAGGTGCCACATCACCTACTTAATTCCTAGCTTTACTATTGCTATGAGCCCGTTTGGATTGGCTTATTTTAGATGCTTTTAATCCAAAAATAGCTTTTAAGCACTTTTGTAGTGTTTGAGTAAAATAAAAAAGTGATTTTAAGTACTTATTTTTAAGTCAAAACAACAAAAATAAGCCATAAGCCCATCCAAACGGCTCTATACATATAGATCGTTGTTTCCATGATCTCGCCGAGCATGTCGGACCATTTGAGCTGTAAGAGGTTACAATGGGTTAAATGGAGTATTTGGTAATTAAGAGGTTTAGTAGGCTTAAATGAGATGTAAGTTACAATTGAGGTAATAAGTAATTAAGAGGTTTAGTGGGCTTAAATGAGATGTAAGTTACAATTGAGGTAATAAGTAATGAGAGTTATTAATACTAAAAAATGGAAGAAAAGGCCTCACCAATCCCTTCAGTATTGCCTCAAAATGGAGACGGTATGCGTTCTTTTTTCTCCATAATTAAAGAAATTAACATTGAGCATCAAATTGCAATAAGTAATATTTTAATGCTTGTATTTAATTAGGTTTTTTTCCATGATTATATTTCATTTTTAATTAGAAAAATGAGGTAAAACAAAAAATTGACAAAAAAGATAAATAGAAATGGTGACCATAGAAAAGTGTTACATCACCTTGTATATGCCTACTTTTATATTATATATAATTTTTTGGAGGATCACCAAGAATTTCAATGTATGGGCTTGCCAAAAGTTCTAGCGCATCAGAATTTTAGAACAAATTGTAGGGCAATTTTAAATAAATTGCTTATAAATTTTGAAGGACATTAATTTTTTCTTATGGATGGACTTTCCACAAGTCCTGGCTAATTACCATGATTTTAGTATAAATTGTGTTGTAATTTTGGAACGAATGGTGCACAAATCTTGAGGGAACATCAGAAGTTTTTTAAAAAATTCACCAACACGTTTTTGCTTCAAAATTGATTTAAATTAGTTCCAATTTAATATGCAATATTTTAATATCAATCTAATAATTCCCAATGGTTAGATAGTTCAACTCAAATTCTTTAAACATCAACAACCCCGACCCGTTTGTCCTCTCCAACAATCAAACACAACAAAATTAACAATAGTGTTTTTCAAATAACTTCTTTAGTCAAACTAATTCAAACCAACCACAAATTTTCAATAAATTTCATATTTTCTAATAACATATGTAAAAATAGATGAGGAGGAGAAAGGAGGAAAAGAAAAAATAGGAAAGCACACATTCTGACCAACATCTATATATGCAGGGCCGGAGCTAGGTTGGGCTGAGGGGGTATCCGAACCCCCTTTGACAAAAAATACATTGTATATACAAGGTTAAAATTAATTTTTATATACATATAGTAGATGTTGAACCCCTTGACTTCTTTGTGTGTTTTACTACTTTATATTTTTGAACCCCCTTAGTAAAAATCTTGGCTCCCTCACTGTATATATGCACTAAGATAAATGTTAAACATCAATCCTTACGATGGACGAAACCGGTAATTTCTCGCCCTTGAATCTAATCCAAAAGTTTTGAATAGTAATTGTTCTCTTTTTTAACTAGAAAAGGAGAAGAAAGTCAAATTTAACCAGCCTTGGAGACTTTAGTACTTTTAACTATGGACGGCGGAGACCTTCCATGACCAGTCAGGACCAGCCAATATGTGGCCCACTAATATAAGTCGGTGTTGGTTCATTGAACCTCACCCATACTCAGCTCTCTTTTACGTACATATGAGAATTTTTATTTTCTAATGAGTCGATGATATTCGAGATTCATGAACTCTTTCTATCTTTTGATTCTATGATGTGTCCACATCCACTTAATTACTTTTTGGACCGTAAAATCTTGTACTAGAAGTGGAGGAGACTCGAAACAGTAGGAAAAAAAAGAAGAATATTAGGCAAAGCACATGTCTCAACCTATTATTGCCTTAAAAAGAATATTCTGCTAAATATTACTGGAACTAATTAACTGAGTTGAATTGTGTTAAATTTCTCATCTAATAAAAAAGTATATAGGAATGGCATGCAGACGTCATAATCCACAGAGTTTGAAACCCAGAATGGCATGCGCCGAAAACACAATACTAACACGCTTCTCCTATCATTAATCTTCTTTATGTCAGTGTTATGATCTTATCATAATTCACAGTCCAAGTCAAGCAGCACGGCATGCAGCGGAATAGTGTTAAATGTAATCTATTGACATCTTTCGACTTGAATTACGTATGGGTATAAAATTTAATTGTTTTAAAAATATATGAATTATACTATGGGTGCCGTGGTAACATCAACTAATGAAAACGACTTGCCAAATTCACCTAAAATTAATCTGTCGATATATCTAACCTATCTCAGCATAAATAACCTTAACCCGCTCATTTATATTAACGGATGAAAATCACTAACACCCTCCAACTTTACTTTAAATATCAAGTTTTCCTCAACTTTGAACAAGAAAAAAATATTAAAGAGCCGGAGCCGGCGGAGGATTTTCTCAAAATGCAATCACATACTAATAAATATCATGTAGAGCAATGTTTAATCTAGAATTTGTCAAAACTATTCCAATATCATTTTATGATGAACAATGAAATTTTGGAAACCTGGTTGGTCTACTAGGACTCTAAGTTAGATTCTAGAACCGGACAGGAAAGTTTCCTTCCAACTGTCGGGTCCATCGATCCTTTCACTTTCACTTGTTGAGAAGCTTCAATTATTCAGTTTTAATCCCACTATCGGACTTGCATTTGCCACCACACATATGCAAGATTACCCGACTACTACTATGCACTAGCTTGTACTACTATTACTACTTGCCTATTTTCCTTTTCTGTTTTGTACTTATATAATCTCAATAAACACTTGCACAATGTATAAGCTAGTTTATCATAATTACCTACAACGCTAATTAATTTAGACTGAGTTCTATTAACTGCTAATTGAACTTTTTAAGCAATCCAAACATAAATTTGGTTAAAGTTACTACATTACTCGATAATATTTGGTTTTTAGAAGAGTTAGATATAGCTATTGATCGGGTCCAACCACAAGGTTGCTAATTAACCCGTTAGCCCATTAGTTTCTTTTCCTTCTAATTAAACCCTATCTATAACAGATAAATACATCGGGTGTTGGAAAAGATCCTATCTACAACTTATAAATACATCGGGTGTCTGAAAAGATAGTTTCCCCACCATAATATGACAGCTAGGATTAGCTATCCAAAAGAGAAAACGCGAGGTATCCTTTAAGGATATCTAGCCTGGTGACAAAAGAAATTCATCTCGACAATTCCAACACGCGTAAGGAAATGATTCGCTCGAATCATTTCCAATAAGGGCTTTTTAACTTGTAAGTCTCCTAACTAGTATTTCAGTTAAATATTACAAGAAATAATTTTGAGATTCTGTAAACTGAGTTATTGAAATAAGTGACCTGTACAATATGTCAAATTCTAATTTAGTTCACTTGGTACATGGGGAGACCAGTTGTCCAAGAAAATTGGCGATGATGCAGGCCATGATCTCATCTCTTTTGTAAAGTCGTCTCAATTTCATAATGTGCCGTTTTTGTTCGACCTCTTCTTTTCATTTATCTTTTAATTAATAAGGCTTTGACTTTGCTTCTCTAAGAAAAAGAAAGGGATACCTATAAACTTCAGAATGTGACTGCCATTTGGACCATTGTACTTCTGAATTTGTATTAAGCAACTTGAGTCTACGCCAGGAAATCTCAACCTCATAAGTTGATACTTAGAAGCTTCAGATGTAATTAATTTAGTAACTAGAGGGACAATTTGAAGACAAATTCATGTAGTCACATAATTCTATCAGGTTTAGTCAAATATTTAATTTTTCTTTCGAGATTTCATGACTGATTTTCTCTTTTCTGTTTACTATGTCAATATGGTCTTAGATATCAGCTGAATATAGAATACTAGGTCGGATACCATGTTGTTTTTCATTTACGGGAAAAAGAAAATAATCTTTTCCGGAAGAGTTTCTAGCTTGTATCCAAAGGTACAATACAAGTAGCTAGGGAAGAAACTATCATTCAAGGAATTTAAGTTATATACAATACACGAATCCTAATCTCAAGACTTGGAATTCTTATTGTCATGAAAACACACATATATTACAAAAACGAGTGATAATCAACTTAAATAAATCCACAAAATCTATAAAAATAATCCTTATTGACAAGTGAATACAAACAATAGGGCTATGGCCCAAATTAGATATGTCATCTGTAGTTTAGTCCTCATAAATGTAACACGTTCAATTTGGATTAAATTACGTGGCTTGCCACTCTTCTAAGAGTATAATTTGAACGAATTTGGTTGTAAATAGATTGAGGACAGATCAATTCTGACCCATCTAAATTATGCTCACTTTGTAAAAAGAAGAAAAATCATTTCTTTGTTTTTTCTCTTTTTTTTGTTTGGTGTATTTCTCCCCTGTTAAAAAAAGAAAAATTATTTTTAGTTTAATTTGACAAGTAAACTATTATATCAACTATCAATACAAACAAACATTAAAAAAAAAGGTTTAACTTGGACGAACTGATATATAAACTATATTGTAGCTCATATTGCCGGATCCCTCTTATGGATTATATTTGGTATGTTGTTATTATATTTTAGCTCATATTGACCAATTAATTTTGATGAGTAGGGTATTGATACGTTCATTTATTCCATTCGTTGCGGCCGATTCAAATTTATCCAGATCGCGTATTTGAGTAGACATTTGCACAAATAGCCTTATTGTGAGATCACTCTTTAAGTTTCGTGTACCATAAGGTCAGTCGGTTAAATTTGTCTCCATACATAATTCATCCAGTTAACTTTAAAGTTGTAAATTTTAATTTACTCCAATAGGCTAACGAAGTAGAGAAATCAAAGAGTGGCCTCAAAAAGGCCATATTGTGTCACTAATTTGAATCTTGACATCCGTAATTCCAATCATACTGGACTTGCGTTGAACTCATGGTCGTTTGGTAGAAGGTATAGTGATATCCGAAGACTAATTTTTATACATGTTTGGTAGAAGGTATAAATTTATTTTGGGATAAATTTATACCTTCATGCTAGCATGGTACAAAAATCTTTCGGGATATCCATCATATACCTTCTTATCCCATTTATCTTTGGGATTATTTTATACCATCTAAAAAATGGTATAAAATAATCCCAATAGATGGGATAAATTAGTCCCGGAATTATAATCCCGGGATAATTTCGACTATCTACCAAACGACCCCTATGGTATTACCTGGACCGCATTCGCCCAGAAGGGTCATTACACTTCTGTCCCCTTTTGTGCTGGTCTTTAGTTTTTGTTCCTCAAAGCAAATAAACTTTTTCGAGAGCCATAAGTTTATATTTTTGCATCATAATATCTGCAAGTTATGTCCTGCACCTTTAAGAACTTATGTCCTGCAAGGCATAAATTCGATTGCTACGGATAAAAATTGAAGACCAGCCCATTTGAAGGACAAAAATTAAAGACCAGCTCATCTGAAGGTCAAACCATGCAACTTTTTCCCCAGAATTCACTAAGAGCCCGATCAAATAGTTTACATCTGGGCTGCAAGAAGGATCTATGGGCCACAGCGAGCGGTTTACATTGTGGATCAAGCCCACGACCCGTCGGGGTTATGAGAAGCCCATTGACAGTCATGAAGATGATCCATAGAACAGTCTACTCTGTTATTACAGTACTCCTTCCGCTTTATTTTATGTGTTTTAATTTGATTAGATGTGAAATTTTTAAAATATAAATAAGATTTAGAATCTTGTGGTTTAAATAAGAAGGAAAGCTTGACCTATTAAACCCGTCGAAATTTTGACGAGTTGTGTCATAGGTTGATTTTGGGCATATAACCCAAATTAAAGTAAAAGTAGTGCAAGCTAGCCACTTTTTGAATTTGTAATCGAAAAATAACCACTATTGGAATATATACTTGAAAAATAGTCAATATTTTATTTGTTGGAGAAAAATATCCCACAAGTTTAAAAAGTGGTACGGTAGAGACCCGCTTCCTTATCTTCTTCGCTATTTTTTTTTTTTTAAATCTAACTGCAGGATGCTATCTTAGAGTTTCACTTGTTAGTTTGAATTTTAGGATATTGTCGTGGAGTTTCAACTTTTACAAGAACTTTAAGATATTGTCATGGAATTCAGTTTTTGCAACTAAAAAATCCAGCTCAGCACCTAAAGTTCATACATACAACTCTAAGTTCAAGCTGTAATTATATTCTTTTACTAAGTTTGTAATATTAGAGAAATAATGTTCTTTCAAATACCATAAGCAAAATAATTTCAAAGAATTATTTTGTTAATATACCAAGAGTAAAATAATAATAAAAGATTATTTCACTTATTATAGCTCGTCATAAAATATATAAGGGTAGACCTGAGAGGCGGTGGTTTATCCAGCGGCGTATGTCAGTAGTTTGAGTCCGCTTATATCCAACTCGTGAACTTTGCCGATACAAAGCTTTATGATAGCACCCAATTTTTTCTGATTCGGCGGTTTGAGTTATGATTTATCATTCATGAACGTTGATAAGATTAGTAAAATAGGTACATCTTGAGTAATATGCACTAATCAACTTTATAGAAAGGGAGGGATTTTTGTATGTCCTCGTATTTGTGAATGCATTAGAGCCCGTTTGGATGTGCTTATGGCTATCTTATGATTTTTGACTTATTTTTGTCATTTTAGCTTAAATATAAATGCTTAAAAACATTTTTTATTTTTATTTTATCCAAATACTACAAAAGTGTTTAAAAAAACCTGAAATAAGCCAATCCAAACAGACTTTTAATCAACTCTCAAATAATGCTACGTATTTATAAAAGTTTTGTCCGAGGAAAAATGAATGCCAAATTAGATAGGACAATGAATCAAGCAATTCAACTTGGACCAGGTGGAAACTCCATCTAGTGCCGCCAAAATGCATGGTTCAAATTCCACAATAAGCTTTATCACTATCTTTTTTTGGTATTCCTCATTATTCACGAACTCACTAATTACAAGAAAACAAAAAGGAAAGTATGCAACTGTTGAAACAAGGGAGAAATACTAAGTAAGCTCATAATTAGTGACAATAATTGAATGCTTTGGTCTGAATTATGTTTGTTAATTTGTCGGGAGATATGATTGCCAAAATTTTCAAAATAATACTCCATAATGGAGTATTAATGCATATAGACTGATACTCCATCCGTTTCAATTTATATAACTCATTCGACTGTATCTGTAAAAGAGGGAAGACTTTTGAAACTTGTGGTTCAAAATAAGTTTTGAATATTTGTGTGACTGTAAATCATTTCATAAAGTGAATTTTGTTTCCAAATTAGGAAAGAGGTCATTCATTTTGGCACAGACTAAAAAGGAAATAGGTTCACATAAATTGAAACAGCGGGAGATATCTTTATTTTTTGGGGAAAGGGTAAAAAAATGTCCCTCTACTTTGGAAAAAGGGTTAAAAACATCCTCCGTTGCAAATTTGGATAAAAAATACCCCTTCCGTTATTAAAGTTTTCCAATATACCCCTATCTGAACGGAAATTCTCAAATCCCCCAAAATAACCCGATTTCATTTTTAAACTCGACCCAACTACATAAAAAATCCATATGAGACCAACTTATTCCCGAGTCCTACATCTGAAGCTACTAGGCACAAAAGCGGGTAACCTATATGAGTTTTTATTTAGTTGGGTCAGATTTAAATAGAGCGAGTTTAAAAATAAAATCGGGTTATTTTAGGGATTTCCGTTGAGATAGGAGTATATTTAAAAATTTTAATGACGGAAGAAATATTTTTTATCCAAATTTATAATGGAGAATATTTTTAGCCTTTTTTCTAAAGTAGAGGGGCATTTTTAACCCCTTTCCCTTAATTAAAACGCTCCCTTCTCTAAATTCTTGACTCGAGATATCTTTTTATCCGAATCTTTTCAAGATGGCAAGTGATAATTAAATTAAATGACAATAATTGAATGCTTTAGTCTGAATTATATATCTTACTTTGTCGCTATATATCATTGCCATGATCTCAATATAATATATACTCCTGGTCAATTAATTATTCTTAGATATTTCTATGGGCCTAGCCGCTCCTCTCATTCCTACTGAAACCATGTCCTCCAATAACTAGCGAACAGCCCACTGCTTCCCCTACCACTCTCCATTCCCTACTCCCCCGCCTCCTTTTATTAGTCTTTCTTCTTTAATTACATTAGTATTAGTATTATTCCAATCTTTAAACTTCACATTCTTGCATCTACCTATCACATAAAAACTATTTCTCTTTAACCTTTTTCTACTCTATGGAAGACCCTATAAACCAATCAAAACAAGAAACAGACCATTTAATGGATGGTCCAAGAAACATCATATTCGGGAAGTACGAGATGGGAAGGTTATTAGGCCAAGGAACATTTGCTAAGGTTTTTTATGGCCGCCATATCATAACCTCAGATAGTGTAGCTATCAAAGTAATCAACAAAGACCATGTTAAAAGAGAAGGTATGATGGAACAAATCATACGAGAAATTTCCATCATGCGTTTAGTTCGACATCCCAACATTGTTGAACTCAAAGAAGTCATGGCAACAAAGCAAAAAATCTTTGTTGTTATGGAATATGTTAAAGGGGGTGAGCTTTTTG
Source organism: Lycium ferocissimum (assembly GCF_029784015.1). Taxonomy (NCBI): domain Eukaryota; kingdom Viridiplantae; phylum Streptophyta; class Magnoliopsida; order Solanales; family Solanaceae; genus Lycium; species Lycium ferocissimum. The sequence continues at coordinate 31,065,887 of NC_081345.1, read as the reverse complement.
CTAAGGTTGCTAATGGAAAGCTTAAAGAAGATGTTGCAAGAAAATATTTTCAACAATTGATTAGTGCTGTGGATTTTTGTCATAGCCGTGGTGTATATCACAGGGATTTGAAACCTGAAAATTTGCTTCTTGATGAAAATGAGAATTTGAAGGTTTCTGATTTTGGTTTGTCAGCTTTGTCTGAGCAATTAAGGACTGATGGTTTGCTTCATACACAGTGTGGAACACCAGCTTATGTTGCACCTGAAGTGTTAAGGAAAAAAGGGTATGATGGTGCTAAATCTGATATTTGGTCTTGTGGGGTTATTTTATATGTTCTTTTAGCTGGTTTTTTACCATTTAAACACGAGAATTTAATGAAGATGTATAGGAAAGTTTTTAAAGGTGAGTATGAATTTCCTCCTTGGTTTTCCCCTGAAGCCAAGAAGTTAATTTCAAAGCTTTTAGTAGCTGATCCTGAAAAAAGAATAACAATATCTGCTATAACAAGGGTCCCTTGGTTTATAAAAGAATTTAGCATATCAAATTCTTTCTCTTCAATTGAAGAAAATGGTAAACAGAAACAGGAGGGAATAGAACCAAACTTGGCTAGATCAAAGACAGTTCCACCTTTTTACAATGCATTTGAATTCATATCAGCAATGTCTTCAGGGTTCGATTTATCGAGTCTTTTTATAGAAGGAAAGAGAAAATCTGGCTCAATGTTCACATCTAAATGTTCTGCATCCATGATCATGTCAAAGCTGGAATCTTTAGCCAAGAAGGTGAATTTTCAGATTGTATCTTCTAAGGAATTCAAGGTGAAGATGCAAGGAATATCCGAAGGGCGAAAAGGGAAATTATCTGTGATGGCTGAAGTGTTTGAAGTAGCACCAGAAGTGGCTGTAGTTGAGTTCTCCAAATCTGCTGGAGATACCTTAGAGTATAGGAAATTTTATGAGGAAGATGTAAGGCCTTCCCTTAAAGATATTGTTTGGACATGGCAAGGTGAGAATAACGGCCAAGAGTAAACTGCAATGCTAGCTGTTACATGTAAATTATAGGTTCTTGTTGGAGTTATATGGACCAAATACAAACCATAACTATAGCAATTTACTTTATCCCAGTTCTAGCCAATTTTGTTTAATACACTAATTATGTTGAATTGCATTTTCTTTGATCAGTGATTGTAAGTACTTTGTATTAAGTTATGTTGGTAATTAATCGAACTGGAGTATATAGAAACTACTTCAGTCGGCCCAGAGGTGAATTCAAAATATAAAATTAATTAGTGGATTTAGAATAAGTATGATTGGTAATTAATCGAACTGGAGTATATAGAAACTACTTCAGTCGGCCCAGAGGTGAATTCAAAATATAAAATTAATTAGTGGATTTAGAATAAGATGTTATTAGTATATGATATGCTAATTTTATTTCAAATGTAAAAAGTTTATAGCCAAAAATAAATAAAAAAATTCTAACTGATATTTTTTTTTTTTTTTTTTTTAGCTTTTCAGATATAAATCAACAGAGGAGGGCCAATTTTAATTTTATGGCTTATTTTAACAAAATGTAACTGAGTTTTAATTTAAATGCCATCGTATTTTAAACACTAAAAAACAACAAATTTATAAGCAACTTATACTAAACGGGCTCTAAGTATGATTTTAATGTATGATATGTATATATTATGTTCTACTTTTATTTCATATGCATACAAAGTTCTAGCTGAAAACAAAGTTTAGTTGAACCTACTCTGTACTAAGTTATATGGGTATTTTAATCTAACTGGAGTATATGGAAACACCTTCAGTCAGCGCAGAGAAGAATTCAAAATCTGAAATTAGTGGATTCAGAATAAGTATGATGTTATTAGTATATAATATGTATATGGTCTGATTTTATTTCATAGAAAAAAAAATATCAAAGTTCTCTACTTCTTTTCATCATTTCTATTTTTCTGAAAAACATGCATATTTATTTCATTTAAGTTTCATTTTCTTAATGCGGGCTAATAAGAATTCCTATTCCACTTAAACACTTTTTCATTAGTTGACATCATGGACCTATCTTTCTAATCGACTAATTAAATCCATTTTCCTTTTTTTTTTAAATTGCTAACTCATTTTAATTGTAAATGTGCAGGAAAGAAATGGAGTTTTGAAACAGAGTAATAGATCGATATGAGCCAACCGTTTTCATGCTATTATTTCTTAAAATTTATGGGTTGTTGAATAAATTGTCTAAATGGAATTCAAATTACTTCAAGTACTAGTAATGCGTGATGGATTTTGGCCTATTTCATATGTACACAATGTTCTAGCCGAAAACATCAAAGTTTAGTTGAACCTACTCCGCCCCCTAGTTGACATCCTTATTTTCTAATGATCCATTTTCCTTTTTTTTTTTTTTTTTTTAATTGCTTATCAATATGTGCATGAAACAGTATTTAGTGAATTTCTTATAAACAATACAGCAACAACAACAACAAACCTAATATTGTCCGACAAGTGGGGTCTGAGAAGAGTGGGGTGTACGCAGACCTTATCCCTGTCTTTGTGGGATAGAAATGTTATTTCCAATCTCAATATAAATATAGTATTTGAACAAAAGTTATTGAATTTGATCGAACCCACATCCGGGCTTCTCCCCTGTGCACGAATGAGATATGTTTCTATATGCCAGAGAAGGTCTGCCCATGGTTTGAAAGTAGGGAAAAGTATTTTGATAAAGAAAATTTATGTGGGGTTTTTGTAATCTTGATTTTACATGATGGAACCATGGGCCGCAGGTAGCTGATACTGCTGGTTTGTTTTTGGGTAATGGCTGTTATTTCACCAGAATGTGGTCCACTGTGCGTCAATGTCACTTGAGCTGCACTGCACGCTTGTGAAGTCCTTGATCGCGTGAGCTTGCTCAAAAGTACCAAGTCTAACAGAAGTACTATGTTTTATGTAATTTATTATATTGAATGTTCAATAAGCTATTCATGTTTTAAAAAAAAAAAAAAAAAAAAACTAGATTTTTGCCAAAAGGAAAAGTAAAATTCTCGTGCTCCAGGTGGTAGATTTCAAATGGAGATAAGATAGATATTTCTGTAATAGTAATACCTTTACCTATACGGCTATAACTCTTGTCATTATCATCAGGCAGCTAAAGTTGAGTTTTAAAGTGCAATTCAAATAGTTAAGTGGATAAATCCTAAGCCATTTCTATCAAGTAATTGAGTTTTTCATACCCCGAAAGTAAAAAATTCTCTAAAATTGACATTTATCCAAATAACTCCAAAAAGGGATGTTCCGGCAGGGCAACAAAGTCTCTGCAATGATATCGATCAACTGATTGCCATATAAACAGGGAAACAAAGTAACACGCCACAATTACATCCAAATGAAGGTTGCCATATTTATTGCAGTGAACTTGTGTGGGTCCAAATGGTGAGTTCGTTAACATATGGCAATACATAAATTGATATGGTCAGTTTTGTGTAACATCACTTTGCATGATTGGACCTCTTTTGCATATTCATTGCTTGGTATGGCAATTGGATCCATTTACCCATAATGAGTATAATTGATTTTATTCTCTCTCTTTCTACCTTTTATTTTGATTTCTGCTTCAGTCTTCTTGTGAAACTTTTGTTATTTTATTAGTCATACGTAAATTACGCATTATAGGATTCAAAATTCTTATCGAAGGTCAAAGATATTGTTGAGAAAAAGACGACACTTCCGAATAAAAATGTGAAATTAGCAATATGCATTGCCTGATCTGATACCTGCTTTGGTATCATGATATCTTATTATGTTTATTAGTCATATGTAAATAGCAGTTGGTTGGACAATGGGACTTCCATACATAAGCTACTTTATCATCAAACAGATGTCTCACTGCTTATAGTAAGAAAGGAATAATTATTATGGAGATAAGATGGTCCCATCACCTATGGATGACCAAAACGGCAATAATATATACTCGTGTTACCCTTTGGTATTGGTCAAGGGAAATACTTTTGGTATCATGATATCTTATTATATGTAATTTATTTTTTCCTTATCAGTCAATTGATTATGGCTACCTTACAGATTCTTTAAACAGCGCCAGTTTATCGGTTAGCTAATATTATAAAAAGGCTTGATTTTTTTTAAGGATCAAACACGCGGATTTTTTAATCGATGGTGGTGAGATTTGAATCGACCTTTGTCTACTTTGCTATGATTGTTATTTTAACATGTGTGACCATTTCATTTAAAATTTAATCTATTAAACATAACACGTTTTTATTTGCTTAATTATATACTCAACAATATCAATATAACTGACTTTTATGCCGCAACTTGTAATATATCCTTTTTAATAAATCCACTGTTGATTAAGAAGCGACATAGAAACATGGGAGTGAAGAAAACAGTTCCACTAGTTGAATGAATTAATGTACTACAAAAGGTTGATTTGATGAAGTCATGTCTGATTTACGAGTTATACGCTCGGCATTCTAAGTTCATAAACTTGATAATACTAATAAGTAGAACAGAAAAGGGCTAATTATACCCTTCGTTATATTTTGAATTCAAATATACCCCTGCTATTATACTTTTGTTTCAAATATACCCTTCATCCGTTAAAGTTGTCCAAGGTAGACATCCAATTCTACTGGATGTCTACTTGGCACTAATATTTGATGAGGTGGATGCCACGCGCACCCCTAACCCATTTTACCCTTCCCTCTATTTGTTCTTCCACCACTAAATTTTTTTTCCCCTCCACCATCATTGCCACCATCGTTGCTCCTCAGCTTCTCCGTCACAATAGTTGCAGCTCAAAGGTCTAAAAATGCAACCAATAAATGGCTCACACTAAATGGTACTTAACTTCTTTTACGTAACTACTACGTTGGTGACTTCCTAAAGTTGTGAGTTTTCTTTTTCCAACTTTGACTTAGTTGAAAAATTTTCGGAGGGCGTTAAAAATTTGATTTTTATTTAGGCAATTGATCATTTTTAAATTGTCCCCCAAGTTCAATTTAGTAGTCTAGAATTTTTCACCAATTTTTTTTTTTCATGATAATTGATATAGATGCACAGAAGTTAGATGAGTTATTCATTTGAAGTCATCCTGCACCGTGTTTTCTTAAGATTTTGCCGTTTGTAAGATTCTAGTGGCTATAAAGAAGCCTAATAAGCTTTCACTGTAATCAAGAGCTAAAGAAGTGTTAAGTTTTTTTTTGCTAATTGACCTTCTCTTTCTGTTGGGGGTTCGTTTTATGACCATTGTCCTTAAAGAAGTTGTCCTTCCGTTAACAATGATGGTGACAATGATTGTGGAGGGGAAGAAAATTTTAGTGGTGGAAGAATAAATAGAGAGAAGGGTAAAATGGGTTAGGGTGCTAGGTGGAATGTCACATGACATGCACCTCATCAAATGTTAGTGCCAAGTAGAATTGGATGTCCATCTTTAACAACTTTAACGGAGGAAGAGTATATTTGAACCAAAAGTATAACGGTAGGAGTATATTTAAACCCAAAGTATAACGAATGGTATATTTGACCCTTTTCCAATAGTACAAGGGTGTATTTGCCCTTTTCCGTAAGTAGAATAATATATTCCTTAGCTTGTTGATATGAAGTGTATTAGTTCTATGTATTGTGACAATATATAAGGCCATGTAATTCTTCAAGAATCATTTTTGATCCCTAGAATCCTAAAACATAATGTTGTAGCTACTGAAATGATGAATCACACTATTGTCGAAAAGGTGAGAAATGTATATGCTCACAATAATTGAACAAACTAAGTCATTTTAGGGTGAAGCAATTCGCACAATCCGCAACCTAATTAAATAGAGTCCATCAGTTATATTGGAATTTGGTGTTTCCGGGAAAAAGATTGGACAAACAAAAAGGTGCAACAGCTTGGACTAAACAGCAGGCTAAGCCATGTAAATTGTAGGTTCACATCTTTTTCCCTCTCCATTTTTGTTATTTGTCTTATTTTGTGCACGAATGAGATGTTTTAAGATCACCGTTCACTGAACTGGAGAAGGCTTGAGATTTAGGATGGTTTTGTTCAAGAATATTCTGGTTTTTGTGTGATCTTGATTCTACGCAGAGGAACCATGGACCACATGAGATCTACACAACGGAACCACGGGCCACAGTTGATTGATGATTGTAGGCACTTGGTGTTGGAGTTCTTGATATTATATTCAACTACTACTCTATAATATCTAGGAGAATGTGTGGTGATTAATTAATAGCTGTGGAGTTTAGTACGTGGCAGTTCGATATTGGTCATTTACTGCACTATATTGTGGTCCTGATCTATTATTGGTCGATGTGCACATTTGTGTTAGTTCTAGACTTTTTCTAGTGGTGTGGTAATGGACATTGTACAAGCACATTTAACGAACCAATTGTTCTTCTTTTGCCGAAGAAGCAACAGCTATTGTGAGAATGATGAAGGGAGCTTTATTAGTTTGTGTGCTGAATAAATCCTAGTTAGCTCTGTGGAATTGGAGAGAATTACTCCCGAACTGCTTTGACAGATTGCAATAACAATAAGCACGTTTTAATGTTAAGCAAGTTGAGATTATATCAATATGCATTGTTTATATCACTCCATTTAAAGTCAGTAATTGTTTTCAGTATGATATTATTAATCATTAATTTTCCGGAAAAGGGCCAAATATACCCCTGTAGTATGAGAAAAAGGCCAAATATACCCCTCGTTATATTTTTGGATCAAATATGCCCCTACCGTTATACTTTGAGGTCAAATATACCCCTCATCCATTAAAGTTGTCCAACGTGGACATCTCATCCTACTTGGCTGCTACACATTTGATGAGGTGGATCTTTACGTTGGCGTACCACCTCAACACCCCTAACCCATTTTACCTCTCTCCTCTATTTGTTCTTCCACCGTTAAAATTTTCTTCACCGCCACCACGACCAACTCTCCATTTGTCCCTTTACAAATTTATCCTCATGAATTACAATTTAACAAAACCAGAAAAACAAAAGGTTCAAGGTCCTGATAAAAAAAATTTTAAAAAAAATTATATGCACCAAAATTACAAAAAAAAAAAAAAGAAGAAGAAGAAGAGAGAGTTTGAACATGCCTACTCCCAGTCCAATCATTTAAACTTCCTTGCAGCATATATGATCAGTTTGCAAGGCATATCACACTGTCTCCTATAGCTTCACCAGACTATAGAGTCTTGTCCTCCGTTGAACCATAAATTAGTTGAACAAGAAGAGAAAGAGGGAGAGAGAGGGGGAGGGCGGGGGGAGGGGGGGGGGGGGGCTTCAACTGTCTAACCTATATCACTTGTATTTTCAGTCTATCGATACATCACACTAGATCTGGGAAACACTTCTATCAGTCTTCCTACAGAAATTTGTAAAGGGACAAATGGAGAGTTGTCGTGGTGGCGGTGATGGTAGCAATGGTGGTGGAGAGGGAAAGAAAATTTTAGTGGTAAAAAAATAAATAGAGGGAAGGGATAAAATGGATTAGGGATGTTGGGACGTGACGCCAAGCATCCACCTCATCAACGTATGTAAATAGCAAGTAGGATGAGATGTCCACATTGGACAACTTTAATGTATTTATGTATATTTGGTCAGAAAGATATATTTGGAACAGAAAATATAAGGGGGATATTTTACCCAAAAGATAATATAGGGGATATTTGATCCGTTAATTTTCTGACACTGGACACATAAGCAAGCAGGGTATATTTGGCCCTTTTCCGTTAATTTTCTGACATTGGACACACGTAACTATTTGATATGTAGATATAGATAACAAGCAAAACGAAAATACTTGTTATAAATAAATAAAAAATTGACATAGCTTGCTATTATAATTATCATTTATTCATTTATTTATTATTTACTTCTTCGGACGTTAATAGTATTACTTATGAAAAATCTTGTGTACACCATTATAAGCTAAGGCTATAGGCATGACAACTTTTATCCTACCTGTCGGTTGTAGCCATTTATTCTTGTCTAAAACTTAATTACAGTCAGATATCTCTATAATTGTCATTCACCATAACAACATTTCACTATAACGGTCTGATTTTCCCAGAGAATCGATTTTCATGTTATATTTTACTTCTTTAATAAAGCAGTGTCATTCATTATAGCGGTACACTCTTGGTAAAATTACCTCTCTATAACAGTCACACTCAAATATTTTGTAAGAAATATATTATGTAATAAATACATATTAAAATATTTATGATAAATCATCATTAATGTCACATAGTAAATTTCAAGTGTTACCAATTGTTAAGCTCTTACACAATCTTCAAGGAAAAGCTATTAAACTCCTTTTTGCTGAAAGTTTAGACAAAAATCTTCATCAATTCAAGCGTTATATTAGCATTAAGAGACTGAAATTTACGAAATAACATACAATTGTAAATTCTTACGTCAAACTTGAAATATTTAAGTTTTCAATTAACTTTAACTGTATATTTCCTTATATTTTAATTCTTTACGAGTATGATACAACTAGTTATGAATTTTTAATTAATGAAATGTGAAAATCAATTGAGATTTTAAGGTTTATTTTCATTTATAACATAAAAAATATAGAAAAATAATTTTTTGCATACTTTTGTTCATAACATCTAAATGAGATCTTAACATCAAATGCTAATATACATATATAATAGCACCTCACTATAGTGGTCATGAAATTTTCAGACAAACGATTTCATTATAAAGAGGTTTGACCGTATATATATATATATATAGTAAATAAAGATATTTGTAAGCAAAAAATGTGATCAAAAGAGGTTGATACTTGGTAGTTGAACTATGCTCTGCGTCTATTGCCTATTGGATTACCTACTTCACTTTCGCTTTCAACCTCCTGCGTCCTGGCAATGGAAAATGTTGCGTCGACGTGCTATACTTTTCAATTCTTTTTTGTTTCAAAGGCCGACGAGTAATGTTTATAGAGGCTCCGCAGTTAATGTCACTCTGATCTATCAGTATGTTGATTGTTCATTAGAGATAAATATAAAAGTAACACGCAACAATCCCATCTAAATAAAGTGTAGCCGTGTGGGCCCAAGATGGTAGAACTTTATTAACATATGTCAATATGTAAGAGGAGATGGTAAGTTTCTTGTAACATTATCTCTTTGTAATTATTGAGCCTGTACTTTACTCGAACGTTCATTATATTGTTTATTTTTGTTTCTTGTTAACTTTGGCAGTAGTTGGTTGGACATAATGGCTCTTCGTAAATTATGTTGTTTATCTTTGTTTCTTCTAAACTTTGGCAATAGTTGGTTGGACATAATGGCTCTTCATAAAAATATTTGAGTGTATTATGGTGGAGGTAAGGAGATATGAAGATAAAAGGGTCCCAAAGATAGGTATGTGTACTTGTCCTCAAGGAACAAACGGAAATGCCCCCCTACTTGATTGCTTATAATGACATCTTGAATAATTAGTTACCTTTTATCATGATATCCTTTAACTCCGTTTTAATTTATGTGACATTTTTGACTATGTATAAAGTTTAAAAAAGATTTTTTTTTTTTTTGAAATCTGTGATCTAAATCAAATCTTAGACTTTTACAACAATAACAACATACGCATGTAGTTTCACAAGTGGGTCTGGAGAGGATGAGGTGTACGCAGACCTTATCCCTATCTTTATCGGATAGAGAGATTGTTTCCGATAAATCCTCTACTCAAGAAAATTGTTTAAAAGGGAAATTTAAAACCTTAGACTTTTGACTTTTAATCATTCCATTAAGAATAAAAAGAGAAATTTTAAAGTTAAATTATTTCTAATGATCCGAAGAAGTGTATTCCATATCTGAAACTTTCTTTTCTTAAAAAAGTTAATTTCAATGGTGTTTCCTCAATATTATATACACAGCCTCCAGATTTTTGGAAACCTTAAGTACGTTGGAGTTATTGTTAATCTTTCCTATCTCCCACGGCCCCACAGGGCCCTCCTCACGCATGTGTCTTGTGTCGACCTTCAAATCAATGTACATATTCATATGTGTGAAAGTATAGTTATTATTACTAATAAAAATGTTAAAAAGGGACGCAAAAAACCTCAAATTGCTTTTCGACTCTCGAAAGATTTACTATTCATTCCATTCCATTTTAACTGTCTTAGTTTGATTAGACACGGAGCTTAAGAAATAATTAAGAGACACTTTTGGATCTTGTGGTAATAAATAAAAAAAATGTGTATAATGTATTAGAATGTCCTTTGATAAACTTGTCACAGCAGGGATGCTTTGTCACCGCCCCTGACCCAGGGTTACCACGCCCGACGCTAACCCACCGTACCTCTTATCGTACATTTTCATTCACATCTAAAGTAGAAATACGCGCTTACTCATAATTTACATACATCAATAATAAAATCTCACAAGAGAACAACACCTTTATATCATCATCAATAACAATGCCCGTATCCATGTACACAAGCCGACGAGGCTATCAAAATGATATACAAAAATCAGAGCCGACAAGGCTGTAAGACATCTAACCATACACAGCTATCTACGAGCCTCTATGGAGAGTATATCACATAGTATAGGCGAGACAGGACCCCGCCATGCCCATATGTATGTACACAAAATAATAATACCCAAAAGCTATAGCCCCGGATGAAATGGAGCTCCTCTATGCAATCACTAAATAAGAAATCTATGGATCAAGCCTGTCTCCATGTCCACCTGCGGGCATGACGTAGCGTCCACAAACAAAAGGACGTCAGTACGAATAATGTACTGAGTATGTAAAGCATAATCAACATCATAGTAGGAGCATAATAAAGACAAGAAATAACATAAGATGGGAGAATCGTGAGGTAATGAGTCATTTGTACCTCTAGTGGCCTTCATCGTATCTACTTACTTGTCTTTTATAGTGACCTTCCATTTCTAATGCTTAATCGTGTACATACATACATATATATTCGTATTTGTATTCGTATTCATATTCATATTCATACTCGTACCCATACCATACCCAACCATGAAAGTTCGGTGTTTCACATACCCGGCCATGACAAGGCTCGATGATTATACTTAGCTGGCCCTACCAAGGCTCAGTGTTATCCGTACCCAATTGCAGTGATGTGGGCGCGATAGGTATCATACCCGGCTATATAAGCTCGTGTTACATAATAGTCATACATACTTAGACACGTATACATAAGAGTCCATAAGTATCATCAACATTAGTACCATCATCGTTTTCGTTACATCTCTCCTTAAAGGATCAACCATCATATAAGGAAAGTAGTAGAATTGTAAAAGTATCAAGAATCATGAGCTTTAGTAGCTTTAGAGATAGAATCATTTGGAGGACATTATAGAACTCATGAAAGGATATATATATATAGCCAAGGAACCATGCCTTATTGAAAGAAGGGTTAGCCTTACATACCTCTTCGTCTTCTTAACTATTTATCGTTCACCGTTGAAGCTTGAGCAATCTACATTTAGAAGGATTCATACCAAGGTTAAGCCTTAATGATACTCTTTAAACCCAAACTAGAACAATTCATGATCTAATGAAAATTGGGCAGCATTTCCCCTATTTCGTCAACTTCCACCATTTTACAAAACAACTCCCAACAACCACAATAACATCCATAATACACTCATAATATCATAATCGAGTAATCACACTTCATTAATCCTTTAGAATTCATCCTTATGTTCAACTTATGCCCACAACTTCACACCCATTTTAGCGCATTTTCATATAACGCCTCTTCATCACCATTATTACCTTCCATAACATGATTATATCCATATCATACTAAGAATCATGACTCAATATAGTTTACTACTCATAAACATCATAAAAGCTACATTTAGACTTCATTTTCTACTTTCTCCTTCTACCCAAGTTTTGCTACAACCAAACATTCTCATTAACATGAAATAAGCATGAAAACTAACATTTTCATCCCATAGAAACAAGCTTTGGAGCAGCTATCAACTTGTGCAAAAAACCCTAGCTATAATGCCCAAGTATTTCTTGAAATCTACTAACCCTCGGAAACCTTCTAACACATGAACACTTGATTCTTGCTATTTAACCTTTATAATCACTTGGGTTTGGGTGAAATGTGTTTGGAGAAGGGTTTTGGAGCTTTAGAGAGTGTATAAGAAATGTGGGAAATGAAAATGAGCAAGGGTCGTCCGTTCTTATAAAATGAAAATGTGACCCGACCCGATTTATACGGCCTATTATACGGGCCGTATAATTTATACGGTCCATATAATTGGACCGTATAATCCCACCAGGGATCACCCCTCTCTGGACGAAACCTACGAACCATTATACGGACCGTATAATTTATACGGTCCGTACAAATGGCCGTACAACTGGGAAAACCTAATTTTTCGTTCTCGTCGACTCGTTTGACTTCCAATCCTCATGGAACCTTCTTGACACTAATATAACACTTCATTAACCATACAATACAATAGGCCCTATAGCAGCCCCTCAAGATATTTCTAAATAAACATTAGCTCAATTATAGCGGAAACCTTTCCGAACGTGACTTACATTTCGTTCCCTTCAACAAACTAAACTTCACATATTCGTATGAGTTCGAAATCTTATAGTATACACTTTAAGCTATCTAATGCTTCCCTTAATCTCATAAGGATTTCATAATTACCTTAAGCTCACATTAGCCTATCCACAAGGCAACACATACGGAATTTCCGAGGTGTAACTCCCACAGCCCCACAGGGCCCTCCTCAGGCATATGTCTTGTGTCGACCTTCAAATCGATGTACATATTCATATGTGTGAAAATATAGTTATTATTACTAATAAAAATGTTAAAAAGGGACGCGAAAAACCTCAAATTGCTTTTCGACTCTCGAAAGATTTACTATTCATTCCGTTCCATTTTAACTGTCTTAGTTTGATTAGACACAGAGCTTAAGAAATAATTAAGAGACACTTTTGGATCTTGTGGTACTAAATAAAAAAAATGTGTATAATGTATTAGAATGTCCTTTGATAAACTTGTCATGCAGGATGTTTGAATAGTCAACTTACTAAATATAAAAAGAAACACTCTTTTTGGGACAGACAAAAAAAGATAGTAAAACACTTAAATTGAAACGGATGGAGTATTATTTTTTAAATCTATGTAGATCTAAGGAAAAATATAACATAATGGAAGAAAAATATTAATATAGGTGACATTTAACTAGTTGAGATTAAATTTTAGTCCTGCTAACACATTTACGTTAGATTCAATTTTTTATATAAGTATTTTTGTCTGTCGAAGATTTAATGTGCCAGCAAAAAATGTAGAAAGTTTGTAATACAGTGACTGTTAAAAAAAAAAAAAAATATATATATATATATATATATATATATATATATATATATATTAAACTTAAATAGTTGGCATGGCATTTACAGTGAGGAATATATACTCCCTCCGGTCCTTTTCAGTTGTCATGATTACTAAAAATAATTAGTCTAAAACATTTGTCATTTTACAAAATTAAGAAAGCATTAACTACTATTGTCCACTTTTACCCTTATTCTTTTTAAGGGAAAAGTACATGGTGACCATCAGGGGGGAAAAAATACCCAAAAAGGCCCCATTTTGAACAAATGTCCCGAGTTGGCCATTCGGCCAAGCTAATGCCATGCACTGGCCCAAAAAAAAAGGATCAGACTTTTTGTGACTAAAAGTTCGCTGCAAACAAAAAGATCAGACTTTTTGTGGCGACTTTAAAGGTTCGCTGCAAACTTCCGTTTATTTTTCTATCTTCTACTAGGGATTAAAAAAGAAGAACTAAATAAATAAACTAAAGTAACCATCATCGAAACTTAACAAACTAAAATATATCAACTACAAACTAATAAAATTACTAAAATATATCAACTACAAACTAATAAAATTAGTAAGTATACATTAATTATACATTTATTAAACATAAATTGTACGTTAATTATATATTTATTATACACATATTATACAATAATGATACAGTTTTAATATGTATGATACATTTTCTATACATATACAGTAGTGATACATATTCTATACAACAATGATATGGTTTCTATTCGTATATGTATGATATATTTTTTATACGTCTGATACACTTTCTATACAAGAATGATACAGTTTATATACATATGCTGGAATTATATATACACTTTCTATACAAGAATGATACAGTTTATATATTGTATATGTATGATAATGATATAGTTTATATATTGTATGTGTATGATACACTGTCTAGACGTTGATACACTTTTTATACAAGAATGATACAGTTTATATATTGTATGTGTATGATACATTGTATGGACGTATGATACACTTTCTATACAAGAATAATACAGTTTATACATAAATTATACAACAATGATACATTTTCTATACTTATGTGTGGAATATGTATAATATGTAAATCATTAGTGTATAATCAATGTATAACTAATGTATAAAATATGTATGATTAGTGAGTGTACGTTGATGATACATTTATTATACACAAATTACACAACAATGATACAAACCTATGATACATTTTCTATAGATATACGGTAGGGATACATATCTATAAAACAATGATACTTTTTTATATGTATCATACATTTTCTATACATAGTTGATCTTTAGTGGCGACTTAGTCTTTTTTTTTTTTTGTAGTAAATTAGTTGGGGCGCTACAAAATGGGTTTTGAGAAACTTGGGTCATCCGGTGGGATTAGTTTGGGCCGGATGGCCATTTATGTCCTTTTCCCTAAAAATTAGTGGCATTTGGCCGGTGCTAAGCCCGGGCCCAAAACTAAGATTATAGCTGAAATTTGTAATTACATATTTTTTCCTACTCTTTGATTAAGTTATTGAAAAATTAGTTTGATATTTTCTGTATCTTAAAAACTAAAGACTTCCCATATATTTAAATTGCACATAAATATTTAGAAATTGAACAAATATTCTTCTTCTTTTTTTCCCCTTACTTTAGACTTTTTTTTTTTTACCTTCATTTTTTACCTCCAAACAAATGCATCACATAATGTCTCTTATTTTTTTTAACAACGTAACATCCAATATGAACTATAATGTTTTCCAAAAAAGAAGAAAAATAGTATGGTTTTAGAGACATCAGTTATATATGCTATATTTATTTTTTTGCTGAGATTTTAATGAGCTCACTTATAAACAAAGATAAATTTTAAATAAATAAAAATAAAATTTTATACTTTAGTAATGTTTATAGATGTTAATTTCAATTAAATTACACAAAGTATATCGTAAAGATGAAGATATATTAATTACTTTTCTTAATATAATTAGACCTTTTTTTTACATTCTAAAAGTTTATGTGATGAGAAAAAGACATTTTTTTTTCCATTGTTAGGTTAAGTGAAATGTATATTTTAATTATTTTTCTCAAACACAAATGATGATTCAATGCTTCATGATTCATTTAACCATTTTTCCTTATGCTAACAAATATTGCCTAACATTTTCGTTAACTACATATTTTCAAAGATGTTCTCAACATTCAAACTACTCCATCAAGTTCAGATTATAATTTATTTTTATGTAACTTTTAAGAGTAAATATATATTAAGAAACATATTTATGAATTCATACAAAAAATTGAATTGACTGACTACGTAATATGCCTTGCGCTATTATTTTTTAGGCGAATGGAGTATAAGCTACAACTTACATTGTTCTTTATATATAGAAAATATTATTAAGAACGTGTTTATTAAGTTTAAAAAATAATACACCAAATAATATCCGAAGAAAAGGTTAATTTTGTTAAACATGACCGATAAAGCTGATCAACATACAAACCAATACAACATGCCGATGAAAAGATTCAAATTTCAATATTGTTAACAAATGATTTAGATAAAAATAAATAATTTAGGTAACAATATATGATCCAAACGAAGACCAATTTTATCTATTAAATTTTCAAAGTGTCACATTGAACCATCAAAGAGCTATCAATTAGAGAAATTTTAATTTTGTGTGCAATACATGTTTTAATTAAGGTAAGTGCAAATGTGGTGTATTCTCTCATTCAAATTATGCACAGTGACACATTTCTTTTAGATGACATCATCACAATTCACAATTTCTTAAGCGTTTTAAGAGGACCTTAAATTTTTTTAAATTTACCAAAATTAGGTGTGGCACCTTAAGTAATAAAAAAAAAAAAAGTAGGAGTAAAAATGAGACATATGAAGAAGTTACAGTACATGTCACATCACCTTTAAAAGAGTTGGTTTAAAGGGTTTTATATTACCAAAAAAGGCTTGAAGGTGCCTTGATAGTTTTATAACACTCTATTGTAGATTAAACAATAAAAGACAAATATAGGGGCAAATTTGAAAGAGGAAACATTTAGTTGGCACCCCTTAGTTGTAATGTAACCAAGGATTGTAACTAAGGACTACAAAAAAGTTATATTAGCCTTATTACATATAGTAATGTGGATAGAGATTGATATATTCAAAGCAAGAGCAATAATAAATTAAGATAAGAAATAAATAAGAATAATTCAGTAATTTTTTTTAATTAATAATTTTTTAAGAGGTGAGTAAAAGCCATATATGATAAGTAAAAAGGATCAAATGGAGTAATTAATTCCAACTTGCTTGATATTGATACATAATAGTTAATATTATTGCAGAAAATTTTGTGGATTGCTTTTGGGACAACTGCTTAGTAAATAATCTTCTTTTTATTTATCTTGCGATTTATGAATTTTTTAGACAACAATCTGTAGATTGCTTTTGAACAAACTGAAATTCTCATAAGAAATATTGGATCACAGTCTAAAACTTTGTAAACGTTAGATTGCAATTTAATGTTTTATATATCTAAGGTTAAATTTGCACAACTTTTTATTATAGAAATAAAATCTAAATGATAACCTAGAAAATGATCCGCCTTATCATTGTTGTGTAGGAGGATAAACAAACACAAACGTCAGTAAAGACGCACTTTTGCAAGTTCTTTTTTCTTTCGTAGCTGAACTTTCGCAAGTTCATACTGACCTCAGTCCTCAAATCCGAGGCAACAAAGTTCTTGTAACGTATTATTGGGTTTCATTACACTTTTCAGCCCATTTTTAGAGTTTCGTCAAGGCTTGGATTTAACACTATGCATAGTGGGCCTGTCCACAAACTATTACCCTCTGTTTGGATGGTTGTTTCCCGTGGTTCATTAATGTACAGTATGGTATGGTACAGTATGGTGTTGTATTGTATTGTCTTTGTATTAATGAATACAATGTTTGGATAGGCTCAGTATCATTTGTTGTGGTTTAATAACATTTGTATTGTTTGGTTTATTTTGTATGATGCTTTGTATAATAACTTGTAAGTTTATTAAAATACCTTAACTCTTAATTAGAAATAATTTATATATATTAATAAACCTCGGGTAAAGAATAAAATAGGAACTTTAAAAAATAAGTAAGTAGTGGGTGCGGGAGGGGTGGGTGGTGTGAGGTGGGTGATTGTGAGATAAGAGTGGGGGTAGTGGGTAGTAGGGTGGGGGTGAGTGGTTGTGGGGGTGGGGTTGGGTGGTGGTGAGGGGTAGTGAGTAGGGGTGGGTAGTGTGGGATGAGGGTGGGGGTGAGTTGTTGTGGGGTGGGGTTGGCGGTGGTGAAGGGTAGTGGGTGGTGGGGGTGGGTGGGAAGGAGTGGGGTAGTTGGGGGTGGGGGTGGGTGGTAGGGAGGGGGTAGGGTTAGGGTGAGTGGCGAGGGGTGGGTGAGGGTGAGTGGTAGCATGGGGTGGGGGTGGGGGTGGGGGTGAGTGGTAGGGTAGGGGTGGGGTGGGGTGAGGTGGATGGTGGAGGGTATAATGGAGAAATGAAATACGTAACCACGGGAAAAATCACCAAATCCGTGGTTTCAAAAATTGGGACTTTTCATGGTTATATAACATGGAATGAACAATGGTTTACAACACCATACCACATAATTTTAAGAACAATGGAAACAAACATGGTTTCCTAGAAAACCATACATTAATGAACCACGGGAAACCACCATCCAAATAGGGGGTTAGAGAAAATGAAATGGTTTGTCACATTTTTAAACTTAGGCACTTAATTAGCATAACTTTTCAAGCTCTTCAAAAATAACACATCTTGGCTACTTCATTGCATATTTAAGTACGGTCATTTGTTTCACTAAACTAGGAATTCACATTAAAAGTTATCTCACTAAATGAGGGATTACATTTGTTTTCTTATTCTTTGTCTTTATTTGTGTTCTCAATTCTCTTTCTTCTAACAGAGACACCCTATTACTTATAATCTCCCCCTTCTTCAATTGATACATCATTTTTCCATTCTTCTCAGATTCTTGTTGTTCAGTCATGGCTTGATTTATCATAGTTTTCAGACTACAAGACAACATTCCATTCCTTTTCCTTTTATGTTGGACTCTACCATATTTCTCCCTTTTATATTTTCTTTTATTTAAGGGAAGATGAATTAAATATAGCTTCTAGTTATTTATGCTTCAAAGAGTTGTCAAGTGAGGATATATTTATGTGGTACTAATATTCTTGGAAAAATGTCAAAGTCAAATTCTTGTTATATATTTTTGTATAAATTTATTGGAATATATTCGTGGTATAACTTTGTTATATCAAATGTATTTTAAACCTTTTTTACACACACACACACACACATATTTGTAATATGTGCATGGTATATAAATTTTATATCTAAAATATATCATGTTTTTTTATGGTATAAAATTTTATACCATAAATATACCATGTATTTTATGGTATAAATATAGTATATGACAATTCAAATTATTGTTATATTTCTAATACAATTTTATGGGATATAAAGGTTACATTGTATATTCATGGCATAAATTTGCTATATCAAAAGTACATTTTTATGATTTTTTTAAATAAAAATATAAATATTATATAAGATATAACTTTTATATCTAAAGCATACCACGTATAATTATGGTATAGATACCATATATGGCAAAGCCAGTTTTTTATAAGGGAGAGGAAGGCATAGCATAATTGTGGACTTGTGGTGAGAGGAGATAATTTTGAGCAAAAACATAGGAACAAAATCAGTAGGTTAGTTAGTGCTAGCCGTAATGGAGAGTAATATTGTGGTGAGAGGAGATACTTTTGAGCAAAAAAGTAGGAATATAATCAATAGGTTTGTTAGTGCTAGCCGTAATGGAGAGTAATTTGTTATGGTTTCTAACTCTTCCAACTGCTACTAAATGTTAACTAAATATTTCTGCTAACATTTTGTAAATATTTTTATATTTTTGAATAGTTACGTTTTTTTCCCAAACTATTAGGCTTAGCCGAAAGGTGAGCAAATGTCTTGCTTTTGAGCTTAAAATGTGTTACAGATTTCAGCAGCCACCAGGATTATTAGCTGGTTAATTATGGGATAAATATTTTTAGTAACCTTGACAATCAATATGAGCCAGAAGGACTACCTCGCATAAAACTTAGTTACTTATCTGAGTTTATTCATTCAAGTATAGTGGGCAAGGTGTTAGGTGGAATATTAGGCTTTTCCAATACCCAGAAAAGATGAAATTCGGTTAAAATGGCTTAGTTATTTACATGAATTTCAGGAATACAATTACAATAGAACGTAAACGTAAATTTCCAACTTTTGGATTGGTTAACAGTTGTTCTTAAGATTTGATGAAGTTGTACTATATATAGGAGCAAGCCTGATAGTCCCATGTACATTCGTATTTTGATGATTGTCAAACTGTTTCAGAACCAGATAGAGACCTGGTCTGTAATCTGCTCTCTGTGCACCTTGCACTGTCGGCAGAGATAGCTGTAAAGTCGAGCCACTTGCTGCACACAAGTACAGCTGTGAGTTGGCCCATGCTTTAGGTCAAAATTGAAGAGTGGTCTCTTTTCACCCCACATGCTCCCACTATATATACAACATGATGGAAACATATTTGGTAGACTTGAAAACCTAATCAAAATCGAACAAATCTTTGCCGTTACAAGTTCTCAAGTTCTCTCAAGAACAAGTCACTTGCAAAGCGAAAGAACCGATCCGAGCCTGATTTAGTCTAAGTTCTTTATGTTGTTGTAAGTCTTTGTTCATTTGTGCTTAAACTGTAAACCTACTCTTCTAGTTTATAAAGCTGTTTGTAGATGCTTTTTAAATTCTCAAACTGTGCTTGTTGGAAGTGTGTTTCCACAAGCTTTTGAGTGGTACACTAGGCTAGAGTTAGTCTAGGTATATTAGTGGTCCTTAGCTAGAGTTAGCTAAGTAGAGTGGCTTACAATCGGAGTATTGCAAGTGTGGAGAGACTACAGGGGTTAGTTCCTAGGTTGCATAAGTGTTATTGTAAGGGTGAGAGATTATGGTAGTCGGTTCTAGCTTACGATAGAGTCGTAACCTGAAGTTGCTCGTGTAGTGGAGAGTTGAAATCCTACTGGGGTAGGTCGTGGTTTCTAATTCCTTGAGCAAGGAGTTTTTCACGGTAAAATCGTGCCTCCTTTACTTACTGCACTGCATAAGGGAACTGGTACACAACCAAGTCCCTCATATATTATTTGATGGACGCACAGCCTATAACACAGTCTCAAGCCATTAAATAACAAATTTTCCCCCAGCTTTTAATATCTAGTATTTCACTCAAATGAGGTTGTCCTAACCAAACAAATATTAAAATTAAATCACTATATATATATATATATATGTTGTCTCCAAGTCTAAATATTTGGCTTTCATTTTTGGTGATTAATTAGTGCATAATGTTTCATCCCATGTATCTGTTAGGATAAAAAAGGTATAATCATTTCCTCAATTTGGTTTGTTTCTCTGTTTGTTTGTACGTCTTTGTCCACCTAATTAAAAGTTGTTGGATTGGCACACTCGTCTCTGTTTCCTCTCTTCTTCTTAATATTTTAGCCCTTTATTTTGTTTGTTGAACTTAATCAATTCTAATCTTTCTTGTGAAAAGAATAGAACACCGAATCTGCAGCTAAAATTTTAAACCTCAAAGCGCCAAGTGCATTATCGAAGACACATTTTTTAATATAACCCGTCATTTGTTAAATGAAGTTAAAAGTTGAATGACTCTTTAAGACTTCAAAGATTCCCTTCTTATTATAGAAGATTCTTTCTGACTAATTTTATGGATCTTGACAAAGTCCATAGCCACACGGAATCTTAGGAACAATAGAGTATATTTCGATGTGATTGCCAAACATTTGAACTAAGCACTCCTCTCGTATTATTTCACTACACGTCTAAATCCAGGTTGAAAAAAATAATATAATTAGAAAGTCGGTTCCAGGACGTCTCAAGTGGATTAACTCGGATGACAGTTCTCCTTCCGTATCTGTAAAACCAGATTTTCTATATTTTACTTTCCAGAAAAGCTACTAATTGAAGATATTATTAACATTTCTGGTATAGAAATTCCTATAAAAATAAGAAATGTCCTACTGAATATGGTTTGAACTATTGATATTTTTACTAGTGAACCCACAGCTGCTCCAGGTAAATCCACTCTTGATGTAATAACCCGCAAACCACACAGAAAATGCAAATCTCACTAGGCAAGCCTCGTGCGTGAGATCAGACTGAGAAAGTTGTTGGCGAAAGAAATAGAGCTCATGTTTCCTATGTGGAAAATTACTGAACCAACTCAGCCACCCTTACCGGTAAATATCCTAAGAGTAAATTCAATAAAAAGGCAGATTGTACTAGAAATCTTTCAAGAAATTAATTATGTCAGGAATATCCTATATTAATATTATTGAACAGTGCAACTCACTCTAAATTAGGCATATTGACATTGCGGCCGGTTGTAGTGGGGGCCTGGGGGGGCCCGAGCAAAGCCGAAAGGACTAACCTACTATCCTGGATTATTAGAAAAGTCCCTTAATTAATGGGGGATCTTGATTAGTGATTATGACTGGTGGGCAGCCAATGCCACATTGCCATTTGCCACCAAGGTTTTTATAGACAACGGAAGAAATGTACCGCAATTACTATATGTTTGACTTATGAAGCACTAAACTAGTGATCACAGAGACTCAAAGCATGCCTGCTTATTGACGGTTGACTATGAGGATGAAAATGTGACGCTTCCCTCTGTTAATTTCCTTGGCAGTTTCGACTTTTCAAAATAATGACAACTTAATTGCTTGTAAGTCAGAGATGGTAATTTAACGTGTGGAGAAAGTATAACTTGAGACCTCAGCCAACAACTGACGAACTTAGTTAGTAAAAGATAAGGATCATAGAAGGGAAATTAGTTTTTAATCCTTCAAATATCGAAGATTTCTGATGTTGATTCTTGTGATTTTTGGTTAAGCACATTTTAACCTTCAATCAATGTATATGTACACTTTTAATCTCTCTTACCTCGAATCTTTACAAATTTAACGAATTATTAATGCTAAATCATTTAGTTATCAATGTGTTATATTAATTCTGCACCGTTATTTATAATTTTCATATTTGAAGGTAATATCATATCATATTATATTAAAAGTGGAAAGCCCCAAAGTGAAAAGTTAAAATACCAAATTGCCCTTCAAAAGTTGAATAATAATTTTATCCTTAAAAGAAAAAAGACTTTTAGTAATAATTAATTAAAATAAGTAAACTAAATGAATAAAATCAGATGCATTGAACAGGATAAATGGTGATAATTGATTCATTTTCCAGTAATTAATATAAGGCTGTAGCAATTCATAGTTCCTAGTAGTGGTGCTTTAGAATACTAACCTATTCACATTCTTATATTTATTAGTTTGGTCTTCTAAACTTCTACCGGTTATACTATTTATGAATAGTCTTCATTCCTACTTGATAAATTTGGCATCAAGTGTCAGATCACTTTGTTCAGAAACGATAAATAGTTGTGCTTCTTTTTCATCATTTTCTTAGTATATTTTTTCTCAATAAACAGATCTCATAATTTTCTATAGTTTTATTTTGGAATATGATGAAAATACTTGCTTTATTCTTTTGCTTTAATCTGACAACTTTTTTTGAACTTTTGAGTTGGAATAACTCTTTGGAGAGCAGCGGTGTTGAGATTTTTCTTCAATCAAAGATTATGTTGTTAGAGGTTTGTCTTGACTCAAATGTGATCTGCTCATCTTTTTATTTTTTTTAGCAAAAAATTAAACAGTAGTATAAAACAATTCACAAAAAACTTATCATCTTTTAAGATCAACAACAAGATTAAAAAAAAAAAGTGCTATTAATTCACATCTACTCAGCCTTTCAAATGAATTTTTGACGGCACACAATATAATCTCATACGCAAACCAGAATAGTAGGCACACAGTTACCTCTTAACGCAAAATTAATTTTTGGGATATTTGTATTGTATGTTTCCTACTTCGCTGTCACAAATAACAAAAGAATGGATGTGTTTTTATGATTTTGGAGGAAAATAGAGGTTAGGGTGAAAATAGTTAAAATTTATAGGATAGGAACTCTTCCTACTTTAATTTGTTGCTAATCAGTTAGTACAATACGATTTTCACTATAGTCAAAGGATGTTTTCATGTGCATGTCTATACTTTTATGATTTTAAGTATCACAATAATTCTCTTCCTTTTTTAATTTAATAACCTATAGTATTTTTTGTCTTTGTAATCGATCAAATATAACATTGTTCAAGAAAACTAAAAATAAAAATTCAAACTAAAGAAAGGACTCAATACACTTTGGTTTGAGTATGACTGTAAGGAAGTAATTTTGGTAGAACGTGCCATGATGAAAAAAGAAGAAAATTCGAGATGCGGTCATAATTGAAAATATCAATGTAATGGTCAAAATAAGAGTTATAGTCATAATTGAGCATATAAAACGTCCAGGTGAACATACATCAAGAATGTTGTCCGTAAGGAAATATTAAAATTATTGGCACTTAATCATGTCAAAATTATCACATTACATATCACACATACCTAAATTTAATTGTTCAATTTTGCAAGTTTAGAAGATTCATAATATTTTGCGTTTAACAATAAAGTCATTTGAGTAGGCTATTTGTTTATCAAATTCAGTTGTTACTTTCTTTCTTCAAATTTTCAGTTACTCATTACACACATGTTTTAGTATTATTGTTTATATCATTTTTAAAAAAATAAATTATTCTTATTGAATTAGAACACGTGCAACGCACGAACCCAGAAACTGGTAATTTTAAAATAGTCTAAGATCACATATTTCATATATAAAGGGACAAAATAATAGACATTTTAATTAAATATGCATAGCCAAATATTTCCAGGATCAACTCAGAATTGCTAATAACCGAAGTACTAAAAGTGCAACTATCCCATTATAGAAAGATATGAACATTACTTAATTAGAACATTCCAAATATATACAGAAATTACATAAAGGTGATATCTTATGGAAAAAAAAAAAAAAAAGCAGTCCCTCATATAACAACAAGGGAAACAGTAAACACATTTCCTTGAACATATTAAAACAGAGCACACAAGTAAATTGTATATTTCTAGGTGCAGCATTTGGTTCTTGATACATAGTAAAGCTAAGACTGAATTCGTATAATTTCGTCCTTTTGAGTAGGAATTGGAAGGTGACCTTTCTCCTGTAGGCTCTTTACTGTCTCATATAAGCACTGTTTCACTGGTGTAAATTCCAGACCCAAATCCTTTAGCTTCTGGTTTGAGAATTTGTACGGTTTTACCCTTGGCTTTGTCACATCTGAACACCTGGTATTTCACAAGTAAAACCAAGATTTGAGTACTATATACTAATATTTTAAAATGAAACTATACACTAATCATAATGAGACATTAAAAAAGCATTAGAGTTGATTTGGAATTTTAAGGATAAAGTTTGGTTTTATTGGTAAAACAGAAGGAAAGGTTGGGACCAGCCAGCCAAGACAGTGATGTTGTGGTAGGTAAGAGCAATTCAGGCCCAAAGAATAATGTTGGATAGCATTGTTGATACACAAGTGTTTGTTAGTGGGTTACTTGTATTTATGATGTCAATGCTTTGGTCATACTCTTCTTACCAATAAAGTTTGGTACATCTACTGGCAGTCTGGTATATTCTAGCAAGTAGTGAAAGTTCCCCTTATTTGCTGCAAAATAAAGACTCTAGCTAGTAGTGATTTATATATTGTGGAAATAAGGCAGAAAAATCCAACAACTTGCAAGTATTTGATGCATATTTTGTGGACATATATAAGCAAATATAATTTTAGACAAAGAGTGTCGAATTGACTATCCTTCAATCTATGTGGCTCCATCACACCCGTCTTAATCAATAGTACTGCCAGTTTTTGAAGGGAACTTAGAGAGCACAATTTCAAAAAGAATGTACTCCTAATTGCTTTTCGCGATCTTAATTTGCAATAAGAATGCATGTCCACATACTTCAAATAATAGCGCGATCATGTTGATAGATTTGGGAGTTGAACTTACTTAGTGGGGATGGGATACTCCGGGAAGAATTTGGCAAGAATTTCAACCACGTCGCCACGGTGAAGCACACTCTCAGCACAGAGGTAACGGCCAGATGCTGAAGGAGTCTCGTAGATTAGTATATGAGCTAGAGCAACGTCCTTAACATGCACATATGCCTGAACTGAATTAGCATATGTTTTAGCTGAGCCAGTAAGATACTTGAGGACATGAAGAACACTAGCATTCACAGTTTTTTGGAGCAATGGTCCAAGCACCAACACTGGATTGATCGCCACCAAATCGACTCCTTTCTCCCTTGCCTCGTCCCATGCTGCTTGTTCTGCCACCATCTTCCCATAACAATACCAATTCTATAGTACCAAAATAACGAATTTAAGTCAATAACCTGATATAACACGTTAAATTTTATGTATAGTGTAAAACTACGTTTTATGTACCTTAGTGTTCTTGCAGAAATCAGGATCACTCCAGCAAGTCTCGTCGACTACTTTTTCAGGGGCCCTGTTTGGGTCCATATATACAGCCCCAATTGAGGAAGTGAACACAACCCTTCGTACTTTGGCCTCTGCTGCTGCCGTTATCACATTTTTAGTACCAATAACTGCTGGCTCCACCATTTGTTCCTTCAACAAGAAAATAAATTATTGAAGAAAGGAAAATCAAAAGCTAAACGACTTAAAAAAGACCTTATTTTCCATCGTGGTCCTCTTGGTGGAACAGAAAGCATAAAACAAATTAAAGTTTTAGGTAGTGTTGAAAAACCAACCAGTGGTTCAGGGGCGGATCTACAGACCATTGAGGGCGTTCACCCGAACACCCTCGGCAAAAAATTACGCTGTATATATAAGGTATTTTTATATGTTTTATGTATATATATAGATTTTGAACACCTTGATCATAAGAGTAGGGGTTGGTTCTAGTGGTTTAGGGGGTTCAAAATTCACCTTAAGGTTCCAAGTTCAAGCCTTGGGCACTACATTTTTATTTTTCGAACCCCCTCAGAGAATATCTTAGATCCGCCACTGCAGTGGTTGGCCCCAGTTCACCAACTAGTGGTACTAATTTATTGTGTTTTAGTGGTACTAATTTATTGTGTTTATCTTTCCTGGATAATACTCAAATCAACCACCAAGAAATGAAAACCAAAAAAAAAAGAGAAACAGACAAACAAGAGAAAACAAAGCTAGTAAGATAATTGATAACCCAACTAACTTTCTTTCAATTTTGATTAAGTAACAATCCAACCAACAAAAGAACTAAGATAAGAGGCTTTTTTTTCTTTTGCAACTAAGCGTGCACGCTTCACGTAGAGAAGTCAAACACAAATTTTTGATTCTTTTCACATTACAAATTTGGTTTTTCTTTTGTCCCTTTGTTTCATACCAATACTTGGCATAAATAGATAAGTTAAAAGACTTACTGGATCATCAGTGACTGGTGAAGCTGTGTGGAAAACTCCGTCACAACCGTTGATTGCTTCACGCAAACTCTGGTAATCAAGAAGATCACCTCTGCACAGAGTTAGCCTCTCTTTTGCTCCTTCAAGCTCCCTCAAATGATTATTCTTGGGATCATCTATACACAATTATAATTAATTAACCAACCCCCATCAAAATTAAACAATAAAAGAAAGAAACCATTTAAATTTATAAGTACTCAACAACGGCAGAGGCCAATCAAGAATCTAAAGTAAGGGAGTGCAAATTAATCAGCACGAATAATGGTCAAAATTTAAAAGTTTGACTCTCGAAATCCAAATGATGTACACAGCGGTTGGGACAAATACTCAACGTCAGATAGGCAGAGGGTCAATCATGGATCAAAAGTCAGTAAGTTCAAAATTAATGAGCATGATATTGTTATAGGTATACATAAACATGGTTCGAAACGAAATTAATGAGTTCAATGAAAATATGGCTATTTCAGAAGGATGAAATGGACTATATTTTGCTTACCAGGATTCCTTACAGTTCCCCTAACAGTGTAGCCTTTTTCAAGAAGAAGTTTAACAAGCCAAGAGGCAATGAAGCCTCCAGCACCAGTAACACATACGACTCGACCGGAAACTGACGGCATGTTAGTTACTTTTCCGATGAGCTTGATTGGTTTTATGTATATGATAAGATGAAGATGATATAGACAAAGGGCTAAATAGCTAGGCTCGTTTCTTGGAAAGTAATATGTAAATTAGAGGGACTGGAGTGTGTTTATATATATTCGAAATGTTATTGGTAAAGTGTACCCCAACTCACCTACTACCAATAAGCTTACGTACTTTAAAGAGTTTTTTGCGCAAACTAATTGTTGGTATAACTTCTATGATGTAAAGGTCTTGCGAACCTGAACCATGTGATCCTACTGTTGAATTAAGTGGATTAAATTGACCGTTGTTATTCGGGAAAATACTCTCTTGGGTTACATTTAGAATTTTCTTTACATATTTTAGACAATAGTTTAAAGACGTTATTAGTTATTAATCAAGTTTAGGTATATAGTGGTCAAGGATAAACACCCTTACGATATGTTAAGAAGATTCCAGTGGGCTTGTTTAATTTTTCCGGTCATGTTAGTATTAGTTGTAATTTTGTTTATACGCATACTAGTTACAATAAAAAAAGTAAGTCTACCTCTGTTGACTCGTGTGATGTTTTGATGATTGACAAATATAATGTACTTATTAAATTAATTGAGTAATTAAGCTAAGAAGGTTCTATGAGCAAAAATGTGTATTGACTTTGAAAGAGTGTAGTTCTTAGAAGTTCAATATGCATGTTTTGGTAAAGATAACTTCCAATGATGAAACCACTGGTTGGCACAGCCGTGTTAATTGTTTCACTGTACCAAAAAAAAAAAAAGTAATCTATAATTTCATTTAAATAATATGATGATGTTAAAAAAATTTATACTATCAGTTTACAGAAGTAAAACTCAATTATTATTGTTGGTGTTGTAGTCAAGTCTTATGGTAAAAGACACATAAAAAGAAAGAAGGAAAGGAAATGAAGTTCAATGGCATTTTTAATTTATTTTTTTAATTAATAGTTGTAAGATGGTTATTAAGTCGTCAATTACTAAGAATTTATTCAATACTGAAGCTGGTAATTACGGCTAGTGATGGGTGGTGACTAATAGTAGAAGTTCTTGAAAGTAGATGCGATTGATTGTGGTGGTTTACGGTAGTGATTGATTGATTGGTGGTGCTAACAAGTGATGGTTGCTAGTGATAGAGGTGATTGCTGGTATTGACTAATAGTAGTGGTGCTTGGAAATAGAGGCGATTGATTATGGTGGTATATGGAGGTGGTTGATGATGAAGGTGATTAGTGGAGATGGCTAGCGGTGAAAGTGGTTGGGCAAGGGAGATTATTAGGGATGGTGGTTGTATGGTAGTGGTGATCTGGTGGAGGGTGGTGAGAGATGTGCGGTGGAGATTGGCAGTGGTGGAGAGTGATAGTAGTGATCGTTGTGTAGTGCTAGTGAATAGAGTAGTAGTTGTTTACCGCTAAATATGTTAACTTAGTAGGCGTTTCGCCATGAACACCAAATATTTCATTTTATTTGGTATTTTGGAGTTGGAGTTGAAGATGGAGTTGTGTTGGGTTATAGTGTTTGCAAAGAATATTTGGTTGTTTGAATGTAGTGAAAGTGAAAAAAGTAAAAACAAGTTTTTTTGTGTTTTTCAAATTCCAAATACAATTTCAAATAAGGGAAAAGGGTCAAAAATACCCCTCTACTTTGGAAAAAGGGCTAAAAATATCCTCCGAACTTATTTTGGGTCAAAAATACCCCTCCCATCCTTAAAGTTTTCAAATATATCCCATATGTCTTGACGGTATCCCAAAATAACCTCGAAATCGGTTTTTAAACCGCTCCATCATTTTAAACTCGACCGTAAATAATAACCCATAAGATCCCCTTATTCCCTCAATATGTTGGTTTGAAGTTTGAGGGAATTGGGGGAATAAGGGGATCTTATGGGTTATTATTTAGGTGAGTCGAGTTTAAATGATGGAGCGGGTTTAAAAACTCGATTTCGGGTTATTTTGGTGTTAATTTCACAAGAAGGTACATTTGAAAACTTTAAGGATGAGAGGGGTATTTTTGACCCAAAATAAGTTCAGAGGATATTTTTAGCCCTTTTTCCAAAGTAGAGGGGTATTTTTGACCCTTTTCCCTTCAAATAAAGTTGTATTTGGAATTTTCATGGCCCAATGTTGATTTCCAAATAAAGTGAAAACTTTTTCCGGGAAAAAGTGAAAAATTTTCATAGCCAAACGGGCCCTAATAACACTTAAATTTGTATAAAAGGGGTTAGCGACAAGTAAATCGTGGTCGATCAAACCCCTTTTTTTGTGGCTAAACCGAAAGTACACATAAAAGTTAGAATATAAATGACATAAAGTAAATAGGCAAGAACTAGAAGTAAAATGGAGTGCTTGTGATATTTCATATGAACTCAACAATGGTTTGTTGTTATCAAAGATCGATGAATTAGTTTCTGGTATTTTAGGGCGCATATACTCTGCTAAAAACCTAGCCTACCAAAAACACAAGTATCTACCACCCAAAATGGCCTCGCTGTAGGGCTGCAAAGCCCGCCCACTGGGCCGGTCAACCTAAACAAATCATATACAACCCACAATCAATTATGCCACAAAGACTAAACAACCTCACAAACACACCAAAACCGGACCAACCGACATTAAACCCGTTACATATTTACATGGAGAACCCTCTGTTTCATGGACAAAGAAGAATTTGAGATACTATGTAAGAGACAGAATTTACAATATGCACTTGTTGCTAAATTCTCCTATGGAAGACCGGATGTACATACGAATGAGGAGAATATACCAACACAATTGGGAAGTAAGGGCCCCGTACCATGTGGCTATGTGAGGATAGCATATTCTAGTTCGTTTATCTTTACTAAAAGATTATGCTACCTCGGCTTCTCGACCATGGGAGATTAGGTTCGTGAATAGAATCTTTCCGGCTAGATTTCTCATATGGGATCCTTGGTTTAAGCCGGATGAGGAAACAACAATTCGTTATAGCATGGATCTCCTTTCCGGTCGCTACTAATCTCTTTGACAAGGAATCCTTGTTCTCATTAGCAAATGCAAAGGAAGACCTTTTGGATAGATAAAGCCACCGACAATCAAACAAGGCCTAGTTGCAAAGAGTCAAAGCAAGTGGACTTGATGAAGGAATTACCCAAAAGAATGAAAATCGTTGTGTTGATGAAGAGACAAATGAAGTTAGATCCAAATGGCAAACAATACAATATGACTACTTACCAAAATATTGTGTTAATTGCAAAATACAAGGACATAATAAGCAAGATTGCTGGAATTTATATCCGGTAAATTAGGACCAAAAAAGGAGGACATAAAGGAAAGGAGTGAAAAAGCAACAAGTAGGAGGAGAATAATAATGGAAAGGCACATATCAAGGAGAATAACAATCCTAATGGAGAAAGAAAGGACTTGGGGAGAAAAAAAGGACCAATGGAAAAGAGGATGGGGGAGAAAAAGCGCATGTTAAAGAGCAAACAACAACCATTCAAAGTTCTTAAATACGAAAGGTTGTTGTAAAACAAAATGATCCCAAAAAATGATCCTAATTTGAAGGCCAAAGACAAAAATGAGATGGAAGGGGTAATAATAAAGGTATAGAAAGGAAAGAAAAAGAAGTGAACAATCAAGAGGTGAGTAAATCAAAACAAATACGCTTACTCCAACAAACAACAAGTTCGAAGTCCTTGAAATGAATTGGAGGAAGATGAACATAATGATGAGGATGGTCGAGTACAAAAGAAGTGGGACCAAGGTTAAAAACAAAACGTTAATTGGGGGAATCGCAAAGCCATGGGTGGAAGCATGTTTTGGAAAACAAGGAGGAAGTACTAGTGCCTTTAAACAACTAATGGAACAACAAACAAGTATTGAGAAGGAATAAGATTGCGTAAGTCACAACACAAAGTCATGATGCGTCAAGGGCAATCAAATGAGAGGAGGAAACAAAATCACAAGAGCAAGAGAACAATGGAAAGGGAGGGTGTCAATGAGGAGAGCAAAAAGAGGAGGATAAGTCAAGACTCAACAGTGCAAGAGATAGATAAACTAATAGAAATTACTGAAACTGAGCAACAAACAACCACAGATCAACAGGTGGAAAAATCTGAAAAACCACCTGATGAAGTACTGGACAATTCTAATGAAATAGCCAAGGAAGTAAAAGATACAGAGTCATCTACACACAACCACAACAATGAGGAAGGAGAAAATGCAGATCATGGAGACAATAAAATGGGTGCAAATAAATGCTAACGAGCAACAAAGGAAGGATATTATTGAAGATGGGGAATTTGGGGAAAATAAAGTATTCTATATCTTCAAATGTGCTCGAAAGTAAGACCAATGATGAAGAAAGAATGATGATATAGGAGATGATGAAGTGGAAAAACAAATATCCCAATCACCCCGTGAGCATAATGCGGGGATGCTTCACCAAAACAAATAACCAAAACAAAGAAAGAAAGGGAGACACATAAGCAAAACAGATAAAAGTGTGCCTCCCGTGCGCAGGTGGCGTACTCAAGGGCGAGGAAAGCATATGCCAAAGGAAGTTTACAATGAATAGCTCACTCATATGGAATATTAGGTCTGTTAATACTCAACAAGCCTTTGAGAGAGTAGTTTTGATGCACATACAAAAGAATTTCAATTTTATAGCATTGATGGAACCATTTCAGCACCACAGACACATAGATATGTATAGATTATGGCACGGGGAATGGTGACAACATGCACAACATAATCGGGTAAGATTTGGGTGTTTGTCAACGAGGAATTTCAAGCAGAGGTCACAAGAGACAATGAACAACTTTTGCTTTGAAGTTAACTCATCTAGATTCTACCTACGTGAGATCATTGCTACTTTGATATATGCCAAGTACGAGAAGGCTACTAGAATCACCCGTGGGATGAATTATATGATATGGCCTATACCATTAACTCACCATGGATTATAGGAGGTGATTTTAATGTCATTTTGATGATGGCAGAGAAATATGGAGGTTTGCCGGTGAATTTGTTTGTAGAGGACTTTGCACATTGTTTGAATATATGTCGGTAGCAGATTGGGATTCTCAGTGGCATTTACACTTGGTGGAATGGAAGATCTAATAAGCTTGTATTTTTAAGAGACTAGAACGGATGCTTAGGGAATCGGGCTTTCCAGATACATTCCCCAATTTTGAAGTGGAACATTTAATTAAACAAGGATCGATCATTCGCCACTTCTTCTAACAGAGACAAGTAAGCATTAAGAAATATTTAGATTTCTTAACTTTGGATAAGCAGGAGAGCTTTCTCTGGAACAAATAAAGTGAATTGGGAAGAACAATATTGTTATGATCCTTTTTTCAACTTTCATAATAAGATGAAAAAGGTGAGTAGAGCTTTGACTAAGTGGAGCAAAGAAACCTTTGGGGATATTTTTAAATTGGCTACCCTAGAAGAAATTGTCAAAGTACATGAGATGGCTTTTGAAGAAAATCCATCCCAAGAGAATAGGCAAGACTACGAGTGTGCAGCCGATTTAATAAGGTTTTATGCTATAGAAGAGAAATTTTGGAAACAAAAACGGGGATGCGTGGTTTAAAGATGGGGATAGGAACACAAAATTTTTCATGCCCATAAATGGGAAAGAGGAAAAAGTTGCATATTAAGAGGATTCGGGACTAAGATGGTGTATGGTTGGAACAGAGCCGAAAATTATTCAGAAGCCATCGGATTTTTATGAAGATCGGTTTCGAGGAATCAAGTGCCGACAATTTTGATATCATGGACAATATTCCTAAGCTTATTACGGTGAGCAAAATGAAAGATCAATCAATTACCGGAGAAGAGGAAGTGAAGAAAAGCGATTTGGATTGAATTCGGACGATGCAGAGGACCCGATGGTTTTCTTTGGAAAATTCTTCCAAGCATGTTGGGACATAATTGTTAAGGATATGGGTGCTAATGGTGAGATCCTTCTTTGTGGTCATAATATACCTAGATACATCACTTGTACAAATCGTTCTTATTCCAAAAAAAGAAGGAAATTAATACCTTTTCGGATTGAGACCTATCGGTCTTAGTAATTTTTCCAAGAAGGTATTTTAAAGAATCATTCATGAAAGGTTAGTACGATTTGTTACCTAGAATAATCACCTCAAAGGCGGATTTGTTAAAGGTAGAAGCATTGTAGAAAATATCCTACTTGTGCAGGAGATAGTCCATGACATGAGATTGAGGGGTAAGCCAGCCAATGTTGTGATAAAATTGGACATGACTAAGGCATATGATAGGTTTCATGGTTATTTCGACAAAGTTCTAAGGAAATGGGATTTGGTGAGGTTTTGATTGATGTGGTCTTCGAATTGTTTCAAATAAGCTGGTATTCTATCTTGATTAATGGAGCGACCATGTGGTTTTTTCAAATCTTCTAGAGGAGTAAAGCAAGGCGATCCCTTATCACCAACTTTATTCATTTTGGCTTGACGAATGCATGTCGAGGGCTTTGAATGCTCCGTATACGAAGACGAAAGATTTTCGGGATTTGGCATGCCAAAACGGAGCCCATATATTAACCACTTGGCATATGCAGATGATACTATTATATTTGCCTCGGCTAATGAGGAATCTGCGAGGCCCGTCATGGAGAAATTGGCGGCTAAATATGAGTCGATTGGTGGGCGGAGTAAGATTAACAAAGGCAAGAGTGTTGTTTTCCTTCATCACAATGTAACTCGGAGGTGTAGAGAAAGGTGTCTTTGATATTACCGGATTCCTAAGGAAGGATTTCCCATTTACTTACTTGGGGGTGCCGATTTATTATGGGAGGAGGATAGCACACTATAAAGAGATCACGACAAGATATTTAACAAAGCTTGTTCTCATGGACAGGGAAATTATTATCTATTGGAGGAAGAGTAACATTAATCAACATGTTTCGAGTATGCCTATTCACCTATTGTGACTGTGATCCACCTAAAGGGTACTTAGCCCAAATTCACGGAATGTTTGCAAAATTCTTTTGGAGCAATTTCGTGGGTAACTCTAGTAAGCATTGGGTGTCATGGACAACTTTATACCATCATCAAGAGGATGGAGGAATGGGTTTAGAGTTTACAAGATGTATCAAAGGCCTTTTTCTCTAAGTTGTGGTGGAACTTGAACGCAGCAATCACTATGGAGGATGTATATGAGTAATAAGTACTTGAAAAAGGATCATTCAAGAATAAGACAATGGAAAATAGGGACATACGTATGGAAAAAGATGTTGCGGTGTAGAGACTTAATAGAACAAGAAATATGGTGGCAAGGTGTCAAACAAGGAAACTCTTATTTTTGGGGACAACCGACATGAATGGGGCTTTATACCAAAATATGCCTCCAGTTTCATATTTGATAACTGGTATTAGTGCTATGAAATGGTCTTTGGAAGAAGAATGGGATGAAGGAAGATTAATGGAGATTCTCCAGGTAATATTGTTGAACATATTATCCAGGTAACATTAAGCCACCAAATCGATGGAGTTCAAGATAAACCTTTCGAAACTAGATACTAGAGGCAAATTTACGGTGGGAACGCCTTTCAATTTGTCAGAGGGCAGTAGAATGGATACTAATGAGTTGTACAAGAGAATTTGGATAAAAGGATTACCTGAAGATCTCATTTTTTCTATGGAGACTATGGAAAGCTAAAATACCTCTACGAGAGATAGTGAAGAAGTGGGGCTTTGGCCTTTCTTCAGACATGTCATTGGTGATGAGCCTAAAGAGAAACTATAGCACATTTGTTTTTAAAGTCCCCGTTGCACAATATACATGGAACATTTTCGCAGACCCATGGATTAAATATTCAAAATCTTCAAATTCTAGTCAAGTTATTAATTTGTGGTGGGATGCCCCAAAAATCACCATGTAAATATATTTTCCAAGCAAAGGATTGCCTATTATTGTTTGGGAACTCGAAAAGAAGAAATGCTATTGTGCATGGGGGCAAGATGTCTAAGGTCAAGCTAGTCTACCAAATCATGCATTCAATTATCATGTTTATGAGGGTGAGGAGAGGTAATTTTAAATATCTTTCGCATATAGACGGAGTACTGGTGCAATCACTTCAAAAATTACTCTCACGAACCAAAGTGATTCATGTTAAGTGGGAACCACCGAGTTAGGATGGGTGAAATGCAAATACGATGGTGCCTCGCGGGAAATCCGGCAGAGGATCGGAGCTTCAGATCGTAGATGAGAATGCAAATCTTTTAGTTGCGAAGGCTAAAGAGATGGAAAACCCCATGCGCACCAACACACAAGCGTAAGCTATGGCTATTCTACAAACGTTGAGAGTGATTGAGGTGAAAGAATATCAAGGGTTATAATAGAACCTGATTCCTTATTGTCTGAAAAACATAATCTTAAGATTAGGAAAGTTTCGCGCATCGTAGGGAATGATGGAAGAGATTTGGGAAAGGATGAACACTAGAACCTATAGGTAATAGCTATATATACAAAGGAAATCGTATAGCCGATTATTTGCTAATGTACCTGGATGAAAGAGAAGTAAATATTGATTCCTTTTCGGGGGGATCGGGCACTCCAAGGCGTAAGGCCGATCAACAATGATAAACTAAACTTGCCATACTTGAGAATCGACCAAGCAAGAGATGACAGAGGGTGGGAGAGAAGGAGATGAGATTCATTGGTTTTCTTGCTCAAATCCAAGGGGATGGAAGAGGGTATAGAAAACCTCTTTTTCAACTAACATTGTTTATTGTTTTGGCAGAAGAAATAAGAACACAATCCAGATTTTACAATACCTTCAACAACATGTGGTTTACTCGAGAATAGCTCAATGGTTGGTCTTACCATCGTTAAGTGCTCATACTATTGAGCAACAATCGTGGGAATTTAGTGAAGCGAAGGTACGATCGAAATCTGTAGAAAGGACATACAGAGGTGGAGGACGACAAAGCACAGAGGGAAGATTCTTTCAAGAACAATTACAAAAGGACAAGAACAAAGACAAAATAAACAACCCTAAAGCAAGAGAAGGCAAAGGAAAGCAAAGGACAACAATAGAAATCCAGAGGAAAACATCTAGAGGACAGCAATACACACAAAGCCACAAAAATCAACAAATCCAAAACATGAGAGGAGGGGGGAACATAAATCGAAGCCAAGGAGAACATACAAGAAAGCAGCATTCGGACCAAAAAACGTAAGCAACATCAACCATAGGCTCAAAGAACAATCAAGTCAAGTTCAGCCACAACTCAAAGATACCCATATCGATTCAATACTTTGAAGCATAAGAGCTACAAAGGAGAGGAAAAAGAACACCGGATAGAAATCTTTGGAATCTTCACACCTCCATTTTCGAGATGCTTTTGTTTGAATCGAACAACATATGTCAACTTTCATTCATCATCTGGCTACACAACACCGATTGGCATTTCCCGGATCTTCAAATAGCTTGTGGATGGTCACTCACGTTGGATTTCCTTCTAGATTGACTAAGATTAGTATAGTGGTTTCTTCTCTTTGTTTTTCCCGTTCTTAGCTTAGTTTACTTTCCCTTTTGCCTTTTCTTACTTTATTTGCTGCACCTTAGTTTAATAAAAAGCCCTTGTGGCATCCTTTAAAAAAAAAAAAAAAGGTTTGTTGTTATCAAAGAGTGAGGATCCTTTTCCTTCTCTATGAAGTTATAGTTAAATTTCCTTTTCAACAATGTAAAAGTACAATTGTACAGTGCGAAAAAAATTACTCAACAGTGTAAAAATCCTATTAAACAGTGTTTTGGGACTGGCTTTGTGCTCGAGGTTGAGTGAAGTCTGAAATTCGTTGTGATTGCAGACCAGCTGTAAAGTGGGTTGTGACCAAGGAGAAAAGACCATATGGAAGCAGGATCACTGGTCACCCGGCTTCGAAATAGTTCATGCCTCATCGATTCAACACCGGTCCTTTTACTTACTGGGGACAGTGACTCTAGGATGTTCCCATGTCGTGATCAGTAACGCCATGATAAGTCTGAACCTGACCGAGCTAAAACCTCCACGTGTTGGGTTCTAATTAATCTACCCACTAAATTTGAATTTCACCCCATACAGTAGTAAAGGTGATATTCACAAAAATCTTTCCAACGGATATCATTTATTATTTATAAGACTATAAAAAATTTATGTAATCAGACAAACTCAAAATAAATAAGTGATCGTAAAAGAAAAGAATTCACTTAATAGCATGATCATCTAAATAATTCAAATTCAAACCTCCATTAATGGAAAACAAACTAAGCCTTAGACACACTTTGAAAAAGAAGACCAGAACCTTTAAAGTCTGTTAAGGTTGAAGCTTAAGGTAGGTAATTGTAGCATTCAGTAGTAGTTGCCATATATTTGAGGCTTTTACTAAGTAATGAAAAAGTTTATTCAAATTCGGTTTACATTAAAGTCCAATAGTTTATCATAGTTAAGTAATAAAGTTGAGGAGATAATGATTCATTTATTGTGATCAAGTGAGCATAATATATACAATATATTCATTGAGTTGATGTGAATATCAGTTATAGGTAGAATGTGTGGTAATATCAGTTATAGGTAGAATGTGTGGTAGAGAAATGGAGATAATGGAACTTGGGTGCCAAAGCTGGGTCCAACACTCAACCAATGCCGCGTTCAATACTATATTGCAGTAGTGACAAGTGAAAAACTTTATCTTGGGTGAGACATAAATATGACATGGCGTGTGAAGGAGTATTTTATTACAATTATATTGTGAGCCCCACCACTTTATGCTCTTCCTACTCTTCTTTTCTTCTTCCACATTTTTTTGTCATTTCTCTCTCCTCTTTCCTATTTTTTCTCATTTACTTTTTTTTCATAACTAAAAGGAATAACATGTGCAGGCGTTCAATATACTATTATATATGGTAGCACAAGGAAGCTAACCAATAGTCTGATTTTAATAGGAAACTAGTGAATTTGGCCGCACTTCGCGCGGCATGAATGCTCATTTTATAAATTGTTATTATTAAAGTTAAACATATTTTACTATTATAAGTTTTAATATCTTTTTTAATATAAATTTAGATATAAAGATATAAAATCTTTATAGTACCAATATATATATATATATATATATATATATATATATATATATATATATATATATATATATATATATATATATATATATATATATATATATATTTGGGAGACACGCAGAAGAAAAAAATATTAAAAAGCAAATTTGTAAGGAAAAATACATTTTACAGATATGAAATGAGTAATAGAAAAAAAAAATCCAAATAAAGTATTGCATACTTTTTCACATGAAAAATAAGATAATTAAACAAGTGGAAAGATATTGAGAGGATTACTATACCACGTATCTATTGTTAGTTATCTGATAATCATGTTTAAAAGTATAATCAAGCAACGTCCAAGAAAATTTAGTACTCCCGCTAGTCCAAAATAATTGAGGTTTTAGGCTTTGACACATGGATTAAAGAATTCACTTACTCCTAAATATTTAGAGTTGTATTACTAAAATATCCTTAATTAAGAGGAGCTTTGGAACTATAACAGACATCAGATTTGTTCATTGAATTAAGAATGTATCAAGGGTAAACTTGAAAAAAGAATAAAATACTTCTTGATAGACGAAAAAACTCAATTATTTTGAATCAACTTTTAGAGGTTAAATCTTCTACTTCGTATGCTTCGTTTCTCTCCTTTCTCTAATGAAATCTTCATTTTTGGGTGTGAGGATTTCCATGGATGCAATAAATGACTACCCACAAATTGTTATACCTTCATAATTCACAACTTTTCATCTCCATAACTTCTTAATATATGAGTTTATGAAATTAAAAACTCCTGTCATTTCATTAATTCCTCCATAAGCATAGGTTTATGCATAAATGAAATAGATGTTACATTTTTCCATACTCACCAGGCTATGCAGCGTTTTTTTCATCTTTGTAAGGAAAAAAGTTAAGTACATTTAACATACTTAAAAGAGTTAAACGATTATTTTTTGTACTTTTTACTTGGCATATAAATGAGAAAAGGCCAAAAAAGGAGAAAAATATAATAATTGTGTTTATTGGTAAAGAGAAGTTCTACATCACTCTTCTTTTATTTAACTTTATAATATACTAAAGATACAAATTTTTAACTATAAGTATTTTTTAAAGTTTTTGTTATATTTTTGTTCTTCGTCACACAATACAAAATCTTCGTTATGAAAAAGTCTCTCCTCAAGTGACACCTTTTCATCCTTGCAAATAATCACTCACTTTTAATCCAGATGATATTCCTACAAACATATTTCAACAATTACTTCAATCAAATTCAGCATAATTTTACTACAATTAAATAAAATAAATATGACATCCACATTTCAATTATTTAAATTAAATACAGTAAAAAGGATGAGATCATCTATATTGAGAGAGAGGTTTTTATTTTTATTTTTTGAGAGAGAGAGGAGATGTTACTGGCTCGACCAATTAGCTGGATGGCCATTTTTCTAAAACATGCTAAATAGAGTCCAAGTTGAAGTTAGAAAGTCGTGTGGGCATGAGGCTAATTATTAGGAGGATTACGTGCCTCTTTATTTCCTATGGTTAGCTAGCAGAGTACGTAATATGTACTAATAAATGCTAATTACAGGGAAATAAATGTTAATTTTTCCTCTTGCTTTCAGAATGAGGATTAAGCGTTGATTTTTGCAAGTAAGTGAAGTGTATAGTTCAAACATAGAAATTTTCTTAAACATTTTCAACAGTTGAGAGGAAGAGGAAAATGTGTAATTAGGAGAATCTTTATTGGTTTGTACTAAAAGACTGTATTGATTACTCAAACATGGATGGTAGGAGCATTCATTTTTGTGAGGCCTTTTTTAAAATCATTTACCTGATTTATTACGTAGAAAAAAACTCCAAAAAAAAAGAGAAAAAAGATAAATGTCAAGGAGGTCGTAGAGAGGTATCACATAGAATTATCTAAGCCTATATATATGTATATATATATTAGGAATAACATGTGTGCTGAAGATATGAAAGCATGATTGGTTTTACCCCACGTATCATGCTGAGATTAGAAATCAAAACATGATTAGTTTTACGTTTTCAGGACTTCCTACTTCATTAACCAACCCCAGCAATTATTAAAATCAGGTCACCTGTCATCTCTTATTCGGTATGATCCGCCAAAAATGAACGACTTTAATGTTTTCTAAATCTGAATCCTCCTAGTTTAGTTTAATTTGAATTTCTTGATCTTACCTAGTCTTATTCTTATTATTACACATTTATTAAAAATCAGACAGTTGTTGATTTCGAAAATCAATATTTGGGGTATAAATGTGTCTGGATCATATTTTCGGAAATTCTGTTGGGATCGAAATATCAGAGCGTCATGCGGAACCTATCAATTGAAAACCTTGAACGATGATAAATAAGACGACAAAGAAAAGTATACTAAAAAGACATAATATTCTAA
This sequence comes from Lycium ferocissimum, assembly GCF_029784015.1. Lineage (NCBI taxonomy): Eukaryota > Viridiplantae > Streptophyta > Magnoliopsida > Solanales > Solanaceae > Lycium > Lycium ferocissimum. The sequence continues at coordinate 31,024,842 of NC_081345.1, read as the reverse complement.
TAGGGTTTGGTCAATTGACCTACATATGAAAAACTAATACTCCATAAAAAAGCATAAAACCTATTGAGAGAATTATCTCCCCCTAAACAAGACTCTTTAACGACTACATTGTGGATGTTAATGTGTTCTAGTTGTGGGAAGGAGATCTTCAATTTATAGATGTCCAAAACTTTTTCTCCAAGACAAGGAATAGCCAATATGGAAGAGAATTTTATTTTACTTTCAGGAAAAGTAAAAGCAACTATGGTAATACTTTGAAAATTTTCTTCGAAAGAAAAGTATAACTCAAATTTGGTAAGAAAATCAGGACAAAAAACCCTAACAAATCTCCCCTTTTTGCCTGAATTTTCTTGAAAGTAATTTTCATCTTCCTTCTTCACATAATCTTCATCACTACTGCTTGTCATGGTTAAAAATAGGATTAAAAATATCATGAGTTAAAAATTGATTTAAAAATATTTTGCTTTATTTTTAAAGATGCAGCAGCAGGAATATAATGTTGAAAATATGGTTGAAATTCATCTCCACATTTAGTACTTTGGTCAAAATCTTCATTATCGCAAAATCGATTGCAGCTTGATTTGAATTGATGGACTTGAATCTGTCTTCAACCCGTTGAACCATTAGCTCGGATACCACTTATTGGGATCGAAATAATCAGGGCGTCATGCGGAAGCTATCAATTGCAAACCTTGAACGACGATAAATAAGACGACAAAGAAAAGTATACTAAAAAGACATAATATTCTAATAGGGTTTAGTCAATTGACCTACATATGAAAAACTAATATAAAAAAGCATAAAACCTATTGAAAGAATTATCTCCTCCTAAACAAGACTCTTTAATGACTACATTGTGGATGCTACTGTGTTCTAGTTGTGGGAAGGATATCTTCAATTTATAGATGTCCAAAACTTTTTCTCTAAGACAAGGAATAGTGGAAGAAAATTTTATTTTCCTTTCAAAAAAAAGTAAAAGCAACTATGGTAATACTTTGAATTTCCTTCAAGAGAAAAATAAAACTCAAATTTGATAAGAAAATCATGGCAAAAAACCCTAAGAAATTCCCCCCAAAATTAATGGTATTTAAATTATATATTGGCAGAACAACGCAGAAAACTTTTTTAGCCATTCGGATAAATTACACTTTGACATAAAACTTTCGCCATATTTTAGATAAGTTACACTTTGACACACTATGAAACCACGAATAATTCGAATCCTGAATTCACCATTTGAATTTTAAGGGTTCAGAATTCTAAGACAGTGAGTTGTTTAGATATAGATATAAGCGGAGTATTATTAGTGTCAATATATGCCTGATGAAAAGTACTGTCGCTACCGTTCATTTTTTTGCTGCTGCTTCTTCTAGTCTAATATCTCATCTCTTATATCAATTGGATCACAGAGATCCCATAGCTGCACTCACTTTAATTTTTCATACTAAATGGTCTTGTTGAGGAGTTTCTTATTTTCTTTCTTGTTTGAACACCTGCTCCACTAAATAAACCAAAAACCTTTAAAATGTCAATAATAAGCAAGAACTATAACTTTGTGCCTTTTGTTGGAGAAAGATTGTCCTGATCCCATGCTTGAAATGAAGACCCACATTGATTGAGGAAATGACTTGTGATTTCCTTATATGGTCTTGAAAAATCCTCACTCGCGAGCTAGCTTTTGCAGTTTTGTTAGACGCAAAGGTCCATTATTTCTTCACAATATGTCGATCATCATTCATCTTAGAGGAGAGGATACCAGTTCTTTTCGGTGGTGTAACAGGCCTGATATTTTTGACAGGATTAAAGGATCTGCAAAATAAGTATAGGTCAACCTCCCTGAGAAAATGCTACGAGCAGACTCTGTTCTATTGGCAATATATATTGTGCAAGAATCTTGAGACACAATTTACAACCAATTAATCCGTCCGAATGGAGTGGACAAAACTCCCAGATAGAAATATTAAAACATAACTTAAATGCCCCAAAGACTAATCCTAATTAGACATATAGAGGATACATACTTTTTACAGCAAACAACTAAGCAAACTGTAAAGTCTGATATGATAGCGGGCTGGATAGTGGCGACATGCTGGAGGGAACAAAGAATCTTCCCAAATCTGTCTCCCCTTTCTCGCTTTCTTCTAAAATAAGTCTTCAGGGGTGGGGTTGTATCATTTAGAATTTTCTTTACATAATTTAGACAATAGTTTAAAGACGTTATTAATTATTAATCAAGTTTAGGTATATAGCAGTCAAGGATAAACACCGTTAAGATATGTTAATTAAGAAGATTCCAGCGGTCTTGTTTAATTTTTCCGTTCACGTTATTGTTAGTTGTAGTTTTGTTTTTAGGCATACTAGTTAATAAAAAAGGAAGTCTACCTTGTTAGACGAGTGTGATGTTTTGATGATTAACAAATATAATGTACTTATTAAATTGATTGAGTGATTAAGTTGTGAAGGTTCTATGACCAAAAATGTGTATTGACTTTGAAATCGTGAAGTTCAATATACACGGTTTGATAAAGATAACTTCCAATAATGGAACAATCGTGTTAATTGTTTACTTGTGTGGCTTCAAAATTTAACTTAAGATAGTAACTTACCTTCCTTATTTTTCAAATATTAATTCCACTTAATACAATCAGTTACCTATAGTCACGTTTAAAAAAACTTAATTGGTGGTGTTAAAATTCTTTATACTATTATCATTATATAAAAGTTAATTACTATCGTTAGCGTTGTGGTCAAATTTTGTGATAAAAAGAAACATCAAAAAGGTATGGTGAGAGTACCTAATTAGGCTCTTGACCCCTCGAGTCCCGAGATAGAGAAAAGGAATAAAGTTCAATCCCATTATCGTTTTTTTTTAATTTATTAATAAGTTTGGGATGGTTAGGGAGTCAGCCAATTACTAGGAAATTATTCGATACTGAAGTGTGGTGTGCAACTAATGATGAAAGTGATTGGTGGTACTGTTAACTAGTAGTAGAGGTGCTTAGAGGTAGAGGTGATTGATTGTGGTGATTTGCGGAAGTGGTTGATGATTGATTCATATTCAAGCCTTAGACAGACTTTTATAAAAAGAACCAAAGCCTTTTAAGGTTGAGGTTTAAGGTAGGTAATTTCGACAGTAGTTCGCCATATATTTGAGGCTCTTCATAAAGAAAAAGTTTATTCACATTTGATGTTTACTCCAAACTGTGCAATAGTTTATCATAATTAAGTGATAATATTGAGGAGAGAATGATCAACTAACTAATCAAGTGATAATAATATTTATAGACACATACAATATATTCATTGAGTTGATGTGAAAATCGGTTGTAAATAGAATGTCTTGGTAGAGAAAGGGAGAAATGGAACTTGGCCACCAAAGCAGAGTCGAATATTACTCGACCAATGCCGTGTTCACGAGGCCGGCCAGAGGGCCAAGCTGCTGAATCGGGGGCTTTAGGCCCCAAAATTTTGGGGGATCCATTTTTTTCATTCGGTGTTCGTATCTGTATTGAATTTCCCGATTAATTTTATTTCGAGACACACAAGCTTGATTAAAGAGAGAATCGCTTCCTAGCAAGATTTTTTATATTATGAGGCTTGAATCCAAGACATCTAGTTAAAGGAGGATGAGGCATAGTATTTACCTATAATAGATTTATACGTTAATTTTTCTTTTAAAAGACATTGAGCAGAAAAAACAAGGCTTCCCGCTAAAGTTGGCTTTAGGCCACCGATCTTATTGAGCCGCCCTGCGCGTTCAACGTAACATATCGCTGCAGTGACACATGACTAAAAGGAATAACATGTGCAGTGCGAGTTTGATTATCATACTATACTAAAAGTGGGAAGCTACTAATGTCAAAGTTGAATTACCAAAATGCCATTAAAAATTAAACAACCATTTTACCCCTCATGTAGACAGTACTCTTAAAACAAAATTATTCTTTAATTTCTACATTTATGTACAAAAATGTAAAAATTATACTAATTATGTCTTTAAATCTTTCCATTATGTCAAGGATAAATACCCTTAAGATATGTTATGAAGATTCCAGCGGTCTTGTTTAATTTTTCCGGTCATGTTATTGTTAGTTGTAGTTTCGTTTTTAGGCATACTAGTTAATAAAAAAGTAAGTCTACCTTTGTTGACTCGTGTGATGTTTTGATGATTAAGAAATATAATGTACTTACTAAATTGATTGAGTAATTAAGTTGTGAAGGTTCTATGAGCAAAAATGCGTATTGACTTTGAAAGCGTGAAGTTTTAAAAGTTCAATATACATGGTTTAATAAAGATAACTTCCAATAATGTAACAAGCGTGTTAATTGTTTACTTGTGTGGCTTGAAAATTAACTTAAGATAGTAACTTACCTTCCTTATTTTTCAAATATTAATTCCACTTAATACAATCAGTTACCTATAGTTTCGTTTAAACAACTTAATTGCTGGTGTTAAAATTCTTTATACTATCTTTAGCGTCGTGGTCAAATTTTGTGATAAGGGAATCAGAAAGTTCTCAAAAACTGGGCGGGTGGGCTTTTGGGCACACGGAAAAAAGAAACATCAACAAGGTATGGGGGCCCCATTTTTTGGGGGCCCCATTATTTTTGGTCCGGTGTTCGTATCTGTATTGAATTTTCGATTAATTTGATTTCGAGACACGCAAGCTTGATTAAAGAGGGAATCGCTTCCTAGCCAGATTTTTTATATTATGAGGCTTGAATCCAAGACATCTAGTCAAAGGAGGATGAGCATAGTTTTTACCTATAATAGATTTATATGTTAATTTTTCTTTTAAAAAACAGTGAGCAGAAAAAATAAGGCTTCCCGTTAAAGTTGGCTTTAGGCGACCGATCTTATTGAGCCGCCCTGCGTGTTCAACGTAACATATCGCTGCAGTGACACATGACTAAAAGGAATAACATGTGCAGTGCGAGTTCGATTATCATATCATACTATACTAAAAGTGGCAAGCTACAAATGTCAAAGTTGAATTACCAAAATGCCATTAAAAATTAAACAACCATTTTACCCCTCATGTAGACAGTACTCTTAAAACAAAATTATCCTTTAATTTCTACATTTATGTACAAAAATGTAAAAATTATACTAATTATGTCTTTAAATCTTTCCATTATCTATCATTATTGTATTATTTAAACCACTAAAATATAAGATACTCACCAATATACAAATATACAATTAATAGCTTGACTACGTGATCTGAACATGAGGGCAACTGAAGAGACTAATTAAACTGCATTAGTAATTATGCAATTAGTATTATTCTCGTGGATGTATCATGTATGTAAAACCTTAACGTTTTTTGAGTTAACTTTTCATTTTCTAAAGCTTGGCTGTGTAAATTCCTAAATGAGTTTGGATGTTATTTGTGGCCTATAAATACATCATTTCGATTGAGAGACATATGCCTTCAGAATTTGAAAATGTTTGCGGAGACATTTGTTTTTATGGTGATGTCTTTTTGCATTCCCAACCTAACTTCATGAAATCTTGATTTGGTTAAGAAATGTTTACAAAGTTTCCATTTTCCGGCTTGAAGAACAAGCTGATCAAGTGTTGTTCATGCTTATTTCTTCCCCATTTTCCATGAATATTAAAGGCTGCATCTCATTACATATCTAATGGAACTCTATTTGAGATCTGTATCCTTACATTGTAGTTGCTCTTTTTATCCATTCCAATGGTACTGGTGGTTTCTGTTGAAAGTATGTCAAGAGTGCTCTTCCTTTATTGTTCTATACTCCCTTGCCCTTTCATCTAAGAACTTCCATTCACCCTGCTTAAGTTGTTTTGTTTCTTCCTTATTTTTGGTGATAAACGCTCGAATTGGTCAGTATTGCGAGCAACATCTAGCATAGAGACGGGTTATAATAGTGGAGTATAAAGAATTGAGGTGCATGTGATATATTTTTGTATTGTATTGGTCATTTAGTGGACACAAGATATATGACGCTTAAACATCTATTAACTACAATTGGATAAAGAAAGACTTATGGCTGTCCAACTACTCAGAGGCGTATGTAGCATAGTATGTAGGGGTTGAACCCCTAACTTTTGACACTTGAGCATAAATTTATGTGTAAAAACCGACTAATATTGTAATAAATAATATATATGAACACTTAACTTTAAAAATATAATGGATTCAATGCTAAAAATCTTAAGTTTGAACCCATAGAGTTCAAATCCTGGATCCGCCTCTGCAACTACTTCCGTTGGCAAAAAAGATGAGATATAAATAAAGTGGTTTCCATGTGAGAAGTTATTGTAAATAACTCAACAATCACTTATTTATCCTAATTTGTTGTCATATATAGCACAATAACTACTAAAGTTTGGACAGTTTAAGGATGTGAAAATAGACAAATGTGATTGGATGTCTACGTGCAACACACGTGTTCAGAAACAAGTACTATTATATATGGTAGCACAAAGAAAGCTAACCAATAAGTATACAAGAAATTTAGGAAAAAGTTTTTCCGAATGGCATGTGTGGTGAAGATATGAAAGCACGCAACTGTACTATGAATACTTCTACGTGTCAGGCTGAGATTAGAATCAAAACATGATTTGGTTTTACATGTTGCAGGGCTTCCTACTTCATTGATCCATTGGAAACCTGACTTAACCAATCCCTGCAATGAATTAGGCCATAAACAAGACAGGCTCTATTCAGCATAGGGAAGCTAATATTAGCCTTATCCACAAAAACAAACGAGTTTAACGTTTTCTAAATCCAAATTCCCCTAATTTTGTTTAATCTGAATTTCTTGATCTTACCTAGTCTTGTTCTTATCTTTACACATTTACTAAATCAGCAGTTTTTCATTTCGAAAATCTCTATTTGGAATATGATGTGTTCAGATTATAATTTTCAGAAAAACTTTCCATGATTAATGGTATTTAGATGATATATTCGAAGAACGACGTGGAAAACTTTACTAGCCATTAGCCATTCGGATAAGATATAAACAAGAGTATTGGTAAACACAAAGAACAGCATATAGCTTCATACGATAAACTACAGAAGTGACAAGCTAAAATACTTGTCCGATCAAATATGCCCGATGAAAGGTACTGGCGCTAGCATTCATTTTTTTGCTGCTGCTTGTTCTACTCTAATATCTCATCTCTCATATCAGTTGGATCACACAGCTCCCATAACTGCACTCACTTCAATTTTTTGTACTAAATAGTCCTGTTGAGGAGTTCCTTATTTGCTTTCTTGTTTGAACAAAGTAAACCGACAAACCGTACCAAATCGATAAACCGAGAAAAAAATCCGACTAGTGGTTTGGTTTGCTGTTGGAAAAAAAAAAACCCGACCATAATTGGTTTGGTTTGGTTTTAGCTAAAAAAAATCAAACCGAACCAAACCAACGCGACATTACATGTATCCACTTTTTAAAATATTTTATACATAAAAATATTTATTTGTAATGTAATTTATAAATATTTCTTAAATTTTTTCATAGTTTTTTGTCTATTATCATATTATTTCAAGCTTGAACTTAGAATTTTGATTGTCAATACGTGTTTTATCCCATGGATGTTAGTAACTCAAATAAAGACCAAACAAAAACCAACTCAACACTAATGCTAACAAAAGAAATTCAATTCTACCATTAGGAATGACAATAATGTTGGATATCTATTCTTTAGCTTTGCATAATTGATTTAGAGAATGAAAATACATATATATAATTTTTTTCTTTGTCATGTAATTAATACTTATGAACCGACCGTACTTATTTTAGCATGACTTAGTATTTTTAGATTATGGTCATTTTCTATATGACTTATTAATTAGCAATATTTATTTTAACCGATTTTATTATCTTTTTTGTTAATATTTTAATACAATGTCATCACTCATATCACATTTTGTGTTATTTTCTTCGAATACACCTTAATTATATGGTTGAATCTTACTAGGACTAAAGAAATATTTGAAGTAATGGTGTCTATATGTTTTGTATGAAGACGATTCCGGAAAAACCCGAAAAAACCCGAGATTGAAAAACTCGAATTTTATTGATTTGGTGTATGAATTTAAAAATCCGACGCAATTGGTTTGGTTTGATATTTAAAAAATCCGAACCAACCCGATCCATGTACACCCCTACTAGCAATAGTTTAGTGCCTTTTTTTTTTTTTTTTTTTTTTTGGGAGAAAGATTGTCCTGATCCCATGCTTGAAATCAAGACCCACGTTGATTGAGGAAATGACTTGTGGTTTCCTTATATGGTCTTAAGAAATCCTCGCTCACGAGCTAGCTTTTGCGTTGAGTTAGACACAAGGTCCATTATTTCTTCACAATATGTTGAACATCATTCATCTTAGAGGAGGGAATACCAGTTCTTTTAGGTGGTGTGACTAGCATGATATTTCAAACTTTGACAGGATTAAAGGATCTGCAAAATGAGTATAGGTCAACCTCCCTCAGTAAATGCTACCAGCAGACTCTGTTCTATTGGCAATATATATTGTGCAAGAATCTTAAAACACAATTTACAACCAATTAATCTGTCCGAATGGAGTGGACAAAACCCCCAGATACAAATATCAAAACATACTCACATTAAATGCCCCAAAGACTAATCCTAACTAGATATATAGAGGATACATACTTTTTACAGCAAACAACTAAGCGAACTGTAAAGTCTGATATGATAGCGGGCTGGATAGTGGCGACATGCTGGAGGGAACAAGGAGATGTTTCTTCTTGATTTGGCTGATTGGTTTCACCTCACCTGCTCTTCGAAAAGTTCTGAAGAAATTGGACTCGGTCAAATGCTTCCCAAATCTTTGTCTCCCCTTTCTCACTTTCTTCTAAAATAAGTCTTCAGGGGTGGTGTTGTATCACTTAGCCTGTATTCGAAGTGAATCGTCTATCTTAGATACCTTCAGGGAATAGCAATTCTTTTCAGGTGGTGAGATTTGCTGTGATGAGTCACACATTGACAACATTTAAGAAAAGAAGGCTGATAATAGGCTTGACTCTCTGACTCTCTAGACAGAGACATGCATAAATAGTTTGTTTTGCATTAACTTGAATATCCAAACAAAAATTATGTCAACAGAAGTTTTCTATCTGAGCTACATCTACTATAAGAAAAAAGCTTGCCTACAAAAGCACAGCACAGATGCCTGAATGCCTCCATAGTCAATTGCAGGAGAAGGCATAATTATTTTAGGAAATAGAGTAAATTCTTCCCAGGGAGAAGAAACCTGGAACTATTCTCAGAGCAGCAAAAGAATATTGATAGGTTAAGATGCAGGGGTGAATGCAGCCTACTAGCTCTAGGTTCATCTGAACCCAATACTTTTGACGCGGAGCATAAATTTATGTGTAAAATTCAAAAATTCACTAAGATTAAAATGATTAGTATGTCTGGACCCATAATTTCAAATTTTTAATAGGTTGAATGCTAAGAACCTTAAAGATTGAACCATAGAGTTAAGATCCTGGATCCGCCTCTGATGTCTTTGGACGACTTCTAACAAATAATTTGGCAGGTACAAGGGAAGCACGACAACAAAAGCTCGATATCCTAAACGTTATAATGAAAGTTAGAATCAATACTTACGTAACAGATGAAACAGCAAGGCCTTGAAAGTCTATTCCATGGTCCTGTACAGATTGCAGCGAAAAGAATACCATCACAAACAGATAAAATGCAACACGAATATGAAATCTATCAGAGACAACATTATATCAGACGGGTAAAGAACCTTTTGAGATGAATTGTCTTCAAGCATCTCCCATCGTTCTTTATGTAGAGACAAGATTTCTACAATACCATCAACATATAAAACCTAAAAAGGAAACACCAAACAGCATCAGTAATTTAGAACTTTCAGGAGGAAGTTTTGCAAAATGTTAAAGCCAATAAAACATGGTTCAAGCTTAGATAAGATTGCTACTTCACGATCAGTAAATATTTCCCTTGGGTAGTCATGAATAAGATCTACAACAAACAGGTCTTCTGAACTGTAAGGTCGTACCTATATGTAAAAAGGGATGCATGTGACGGATCTTGAATTTGGATAGTTAAATAGACTGGGCTATTCCCAAGTTTATGTAAACCCATTTGACTCAACATGGAGATAGAGTTAGTTTTACTTAAAGATTTATTAGCAGTGGTAGGAGAATTTTTCTTGACTTAGTTTTTAACTGAAATTATTTTGATAAGAAACATATAATACAAAGATTCAAACAGATCGAGGATGTTGAATTATTATTATCAGTGTAATTCTTGTTTTTGTTGTTGTTGTTGTGGTGGTGGTGGTGGTGTCGTTGTACGTGCATTCAACATTCGAATATATCTCAAAATGGTAAGTGTTTAAAATAAAATGGAACATATAGAGTAACTTAAGAAAACTATGAATTAGAGAAATAATGATAAGGCTTCATAATGATCTCGTCACCTCATGTTTCCTTTTCACAGGATCAAAAGAAGAAATGGTTGCCTCGTAAAACCTACAAGAGAAACTTTAAGATGAGAAAATGTAGCTAGATTCTTCCTTCTTAAGCAAGATAAAGTAAAACTCAAACAGGTGGACATGAAATTGGAGATGTCATCTGATATGCAAAGAGCAAAATTATTTCACACTGAGCACATCCAAACTCGTCAGTAAAATTGTTCCACACTGAGCACATCCAAACTCGTCAACTTTTTAGATTGTTCTCTCTCACCGTGTTTCATTTGGAGAGGAATTGTGAGCCAATGATTACTTGCAAAAAGAATAATTTATAACATATTAAAGAAATAGAATAGTAACATTGCCGGTGCGTCAATTCCTGGAAAATCAATGGGCTAATACACACGACGGGTCTCCAAACGAGGGTCCTCGGTGTTTAGACCAAATAAATGGAAAAATAAGCTACGCCAGAGGCAGTAGATATCTAAAAAGGATAAATACTATGATCGATCAATTGCAGTGGAGGTTGTTGTTTGATAGGTGACTGATCCTTTTGAGAATGAAGAATGAGGCAGAGAGAAAAAATAAGGAAAACAGAAAAGGACCATGTGGTAGATAAATAGTAAGAATGGTCTTGAGTAATTGAAAAATGACATCTTGGAGCGTCTAAGTAATCATAGAAGGACGATATTCTTTCACATGCTTGTGATTAGAACAGAAAGGATAGTTAGTCTATCTAGAAAGCTACAGGTGTAATTCATAAATCTTTGGTTAGCCTAACCAAAAATATGTAACACAAGAAAACAGCAGCTTTTTAGACTAACGAGCTGCATTGTAAACTCAGGAACCCATTAACCACAAAAGGTTACAGTCTGGCTCTGCCTACGAATGACATCATATGCAGGAATAATATCTATGGCATGTTTTAGACCACAAGTTCCAAGAGTCTTTCTTTCTTAAAATCTGCGCCCAATAAAAAACCGTCACATAAATTGCGATAGAGGGAGTAACTCAAGAAATGCTGAATGAACCAAGGAATGACACAAGTCATAAATAAACACATGCTAGTATTCCGTCAATACCATCAAATCCAAAGACATACTGCACTATAATTAACAGGACAGACGATTATAATCCAAAGGCATAGCAGGCAAGCCAATATTTTAGAGCATAAACTCGATAACTGAAGGCTACATCAAGTTGCTGAAAAGTCTGTGCGTGCAGGATGGTTGGGTGGATGCATGGTATTAGTACAACAAATTTACAATGGTGTTGCAGTGCTCGCATCAATATTCTAAAGCACTTACTTTTCATCCAATGGCCACCAAACTTTTATTCTAGCGCCAACCAGTTCTTCACCGTAATCTTTGATGATACGAGGCCTTTTAGAGTCCTGAAAAAAAAAAAATTAGAATGAGTGCTTCCGACATGAAAGTACTCAGAACCACTTCTATTAAAATTCTTTTTAATCCCCTTATCACCCCCATGAAACAAAAAATTAGAACAAAATGCAAGCTTTATTTCATTGTCAGTTCTACAAAACTTTATTTCATTGGTATCTGCGATAATTCGAAAGAGGAAAAATGATTTTCTTAAAGTTCTGGCACATCAAAGAGCTAAAAACTAGTTTCCCGTGAAGGAAAGTTCTTAGATAAAGCAGTGAGGTAGCAAATTGTGAGACAACAAATCAGTATCTGAAGCATTTAAACATTTTACATCCATACATGCAAGCTCTGAGAATTGCATATATGGAGGTTACATAGACAAGAACTACAGCTATATATAGTGCTTTTGTCAGTGGGGTTACATAGACAAGACTTGCAGTATCTCTGACTGATAGTTTAGTTGCCTGTATAGCTCACAAGTGCAAAAGAGAATCGCAACAGGAAAGTAATTGATAATTTGTACATTGCAGAAATTAAATTAGCAAAGAGCTTGAGATAACTATTACTGAGCTGTTTTAGTGTCGACCTTATCTCCATGTTCTTCAATATTGTGCACTTTAATATTAGTTTTCTTCTGCTTCTTCTTCTGTTTAATTCCAGAAGAAGAAGTATCCTTTAGCTGCTTCCTATGCGTATCAACCTGCAGAGCTGGCTCACAAAATTAGGCATCAGAAGGACCAACTTTTTCAGGATGTACAGTATTTCATTTGCCATCCGATCAACAATAATACAAGAGAAAAAGAAAGAACGGAATCTGTGAGTACTGTTATCTATTCACATAAGAAACTGTTGTAGCTTACTAATTATAATTAAACGCGATAAAAGCACTCAGTCTCCTTGGCATCCAAATGCTCTTTTGGCCAAATATTGTGTTAGAGTGAATACTAGAATAACTGCTATCAGCATGAGATGCACTCTTCGTTAAAAATCATGCTGACTACATTCAACACTAGAGTATCTAACGTCAGCTGAGTGGAGTTATTCTAATATTCAAATCTGTCAGAGACAACAGTATATCAGATGGGCAAAGAACCTTTTGAGATGAATTGTCTTCAAGCATCTCCCATCGTTCTTTATGTAGAGTCAAGCGTTCTACCACACCATCAACATATACAACCTAAAAAAGAAACAGCAATAGAACCTTCAGGAGGAAACTTTGCAAAATGTTAAGCCAATAAAACATGGTTCAAAGTATATAAGATTGCTACTACACGATCAGTATATATTTCCCTTCGAAGGGTAGTTATGAATAAGGTCTACAACAAAGAGGCCTTCTAAACTGTAACGTCGTACATCTATGTAAATCTATGCTGCTTGGAATCTTCAAAATCCCTGCTGCACCCCTTGTCGACACGACATTGGTGTGGGGTCCACACCGGACTTGTCAACTTACCTTGGGTGCTTTGACTTACATCTATGACCGAGAAGTATAGATTGATTGGATATTTGGTTTGACTTTTAGGCTCATGTCATATATATATAGTTGTGTAAAGTATGAGAATGCTTTGCTATTACATGAGATATCTTATGAATAGAATATTAGGTACTTATAAAGAAGTAGATTTTATTAGATCAAGGAGGTTGAATTATTATTATCAGTGTAATTCTTGTTTTTTGTTGTTGTGGTGGTGGTGGTGGTGTCGTTGTACGTGCATTCAACATTCGAATATATCTCAAAATGGTAAGTGTTTAAAATAAAATGGAACATATAGAGTAACTTAAGAAAACTATGAATTAGAGAAATAATGATAAGGCTTCATAATGATCTCGTCACCTCATGTTTCCTTTTCACAGGATCAAAAGAAGAAACGGTTGCCTGGTAAAACCTACAAGAGAAACTTTAAGATGAGAAAATGTAGCTAGATTCTTCCTTCTTATGCAAGATAAAGTAAAACTCAAACAAGTGAACATGAAATTGGAGACGTCATCTGATATGCAATGAGTCAAATTATTCCACGCTGAGCACATCCAAACTCGTCAACTTTTTAGATTGTTCTCTCTCACCGTGTTTCATTTGGAGAGGAATTGTGAACCAATGATTACTTGCAAAAAGAATTATTTATAACGTATTAAAGAAATAGAGTAGTAACATTGCCAGGATCATGAGCCTGTTTTATAGAAGAGGCAGTAGATATCTAGAAAAGATAAATACTATGATCGATCAATTGCGGTGGAGGTTGTTGTTTGATAGGTGACTGATCCTTTTGAGAATGAAGAATGAGGCAGAGAGAAAAAATAAGGAAAACAGAAAAGGACCATGTGGTAGATAAAATAGTAAGAATGGTCTTGAGTAATTGAAAAATGACATCTTGGAGTGTCAGAGTAATCATAGAAGGAAGATATTCTTTCACATGCTTGTGATTAGAACAGAAAGGATAGCTAATCTATCTAGAAAGCTACAGGCACAACCAATTGTAATCCAGAGATCTTTGATTAGCCTAACCAAAAATATGTAACACAAGAAAACAGCAGCTTTTTAGACTAACAAGCTGCATTGTAAACTCAGGAACCCATTAACCACAAAAGATTACAGTCTGGCTCTGCCTATGACTGCCATCATATGCAGGAATAATATCTATGGCATGTTTTAGACCACAAGTTCCAAGAGTCTTTCTTTCTTAAAATCTGTGCCCAATAAAAAACCGTCACATAAATTGCGATAGAGGGAGTAACTCAAGAAATGCTGAATGAACCAAGGAATGACACAAGTTATAAATAAACACATGCTAGTATTCCGTCAACACCATCAAATCCAAAGACATACTGGAGTATAAGTAACAGGACGGACGAGTATAATCCAAAGGCATAGCAGGCAAGCCAAAATTTTAAAGCATAAACTCGATAACTGAAGGCTACATCAAGTTGCTGAAAAGTGTGTGCGCGCAGGATGGTTGGGTGGATGCATGTTATTAGTACAACAAATTTACAATGGTGTTGCAGTGCTCACATCAATATTCTAAAGCACTTACTTTTCATCCAATGGCCACCAAACTTTTATTCTAGCGCCAACCAGTTCTTCACCGTAATCTTTGATGGTACGAGGCCTTTTAGAGTCCTGAAACAAAAAATTAGAATGAGTGCTTCCGACATGAAAGTACTCAGAACCACTTCTATTAAAATTCTTTTTAATCCCCTTATCACCCCCATGAAACAAAAAATGAGAACAAAATGCAAGCTTTATTTCATTGTAAGTTCTACAAAACTTTATTTCATTGGTACCTGCAATAATTCAAAAGAGGAAAAATGATTTTCTTGAAGTTCTGGCACATTAAAGAGCTAAAAACTAGTTTCCTGTGAAGGAAAGTTATTAGATAAAGCAGTGAGGTAGCAAATTGTGAGACAACAAATCAGTAGCTGAAGCATTTAAACATTTTACATCCATACGTGCAAGCTCTGAGAATTGCATATATGGAGGTTACATAGACAAGAACTACAGCTATATATAGTGCTTTTGCCAGTGGGGTTACATAGACAAGAATTGCAGTATCTCTGACTGATAGTTTAGTTGCCTGTATAGCTCACAAGTGCAAAAGAGAATCGCAACAGGAAAGTAATTGATAATTTGTACATTGCAAAAAATAAATTAGCAAAGAGCTTGAGATAACTATTACTGAGCTGTTTTAGTGTCAACCTTATCTCCAGATTCTTCAATATTGTGCACTTTAATATTAGTTTTCTTCTTCTTCTTCTTCTTCTGTTTAATTCCAGAAGCAGAAGTATCCTTTAGCTGCTTCCTGTGCATATCAACCTGCAGAGCTGGCTCACAAAATTAGGCATCAGAAGGACCAACTTTTTCAGGATGTACAGTATTTCATTTGCCATCCGATCAACAATAATACAAGAGAAAAAGAAAGAACGGAATCAGTGAGTACTGTGAATCTATTCACATAAGAAACTGTTGTAGCTTACTAATTATAATTAAACACGATAAAAGCACTCAGTCTCCTTGGCATCCCCATGCTCTTTTGGCCAAATATTGTGTTAGAGCGAATACTAGAATAACTGCTATCAGCATGAGATGCACTCTTCGTTTCAAATCATGCTGACTACATTCAACTCTAGAGTATCTAACGTCAGCTGAGTGGAGTTATTCTAATATTCAAATCTGTCAAAGACAACAGTATATCAGATGGGCAAAGAACCTTTTGAGATGAATTGTCTTCAAGCATCTCCCATCGTTCTTTATGTAGAGTCAAGCGTGCTACCACACCATCAACATATACAACCTAAAAAAGAAACAGCAACAGAACCTTCAGGAGGAAACTTTGCAAAATGCTAAGCCAATAAAACATGGTTCAAAGTATATAAGATTGCTACTTCACGATCAGTATATATTTCCCTTCGAAGGGTAGTTATGAATAAGGTCTACAACAAAGAGGCCTTCTAAACTGTAAACGTCATACATATGTATAAATCTATGCTGCTCGGAATCCTCAAAATCCCTGCCGCACCCCTTGTCGACACGACATGGGTGTGGGGTCCACACCGGACTTGGTCAACTTACCTTGGGTGCTTTGACTTACATCTATGACCGAGAAGCATAGATTGATTGGATATTTGGTTTGACTTTTAGGCTTATGTCATATATATATATATATATAGTTGTGTAAAGTATGAGAATGCTTTGCTATTACACGAGATATCTTATGAATAGAATATTAGGTGCTTATAAAGAATTAGATTTTATTAGTTTTAATTCAACGACTTCAATTAATCGGAATCTATACTCTATACGTCATAAACCTGACCTTATAAAAAAATACTTTATGTATCGTAATATACATTTATTGGCCGTATCTAAGCACACGTATCCGCACTCAGATCCAGACAACCGAATCTTAAATTTATGTGATTGAAGATTCTAGCTCTAGATTTGTGCCCGAATCCAAGCAATATAGATGTAAAATTTATGTAGAAGATGTTGAATTTGAATAGTTAAATAGACTTGGCTATTCCCTAGTTTATGTGAACCAATTTGACTCAATATGGAGATAGAGTTAGTTTTACTTACAGATTTATTAGCAGTAGTAGGAGAATTCTTTTTAGTTAGTCTTTAACTGAATTTTTTTTGATAAGGAAACATTTAATAGAAGGGTTCAAACAGATCAAGGATGTTGAATTATTATTATCATTGTTAATCTCTTTTTGGCTGTGGTGTGGTGGCGGTGGTGTTGTATGAGCATTAAATATTTGAATATATCTGAAAATGACAAGTGTTTAAAATAAAATGGAACATCTAAGGTAACTTAAGAAAAATAGGAATTAGAGAAATAATGACAAGGCTTTATAATAATCTCGTCACCTTATGTTTCTTTTTCACAGGATCAAAAGAAGAAATGACTGCCTCATAAAACCTACAAGAGAAACTTAAGATGAGAATATGAAGCTAGCTAGATTCTTCCTTCTTGTCCAAGATAAATTAAAATCCGAATTGATAGAAATGAAATTGAAGATTTCATCTGACACACAATGAGCCAAAATATTCAGTTTCTAAACTACAGTCCACACTCCACACTGAGCACATCCAATGTAACCCATCAACTTTTACATTCTCTCTTTCAGTGTTACAATTGTAGAGGAATTGTGAGCCAATGAGTACTTGCATAAAGAATAACTCATAATGTATTAAAGAAATAGAATAGTAATACTTCCAGAAACATAAGCCTGTTGAGTGTGATTAGTACAGCAAATTTACAATGGTGTTGCAGTCCTCACATCAATATTCTAAAGAACTTACGCATCATCCAATGGCCACCAAACTTTTATTCTAGCGCCAACCAGTTCTTCACCATGATCTTTAATGGTACGAGGCCTTTTAGAATCCTGAATGAAAAAATTAGAGCCATGACTGCATCAGACATGAAAGCACTCAGAACCACTTTTAGAATAAAAGAATAGGGTCTAAAGAGGAATCACCATCAGTTCTATGAAATCTAATGAAATAAAGGAAATATTGGTATCTGCTCTAAATTCAAAAGAGGGAAAATGATTTTTCTGTAAGTTCTGTCACATTAAAGAGCTAAAAACTAGTTTTCCTATGAGGGAAGTTCTTAGAAAATTTAGTGAAGGCGCGAAATATAAGATACCAAATCAGTATATAAAGCGTTTCAACAATTTACATCCATCCATACATACAAAGCTCTGATAATTGCATATATGGAGGTTACACAGATAGGAATTACATCTACATATACTGATAGAGCAGTACCTCATGTTTCCCTGTAGCCGACTTCCTCCCGGATTTATAATTAGTACATTTGTTTAAGTGGTTTTCATCTCTGTCTGATAGTTTAGTAGCCTGTACAGCTCACAAGTAAAAAAGATAATTGCTAAAGGAAAGCAATAACTTTTACATCGCTAAAAATAAATTAGCAAAGATTTTGAAACTATTACTGAACTGTCCTGGTGTCAACCTTATCTCCAGATTCTTCAATATTGTGTATCTTAATAGCAAATTCGTTGTTCTGCTGTTTCATTCCATCAATTTGTTGCAGTGATGGCTCCTTTTCCTTGATGTTTCCTTCTTCATTTTTTATGCTAAATTCAGATTTGCTCTCTCTATCACAGTTGGAAACAGACTCAATCTTCCTTGAGTCCCTTCCTCGTTTTCTTTTGGCACATACGGAGCCCTTGGTTCTCTCTCCCGAAGTGAGACCTAAATGAAGAGAATCTTTTTTCTTGACTTGGGATTGTGACACATCTCCTGCTGGAACTAACACACCCAGGTGAGCATCCTCATTTGTCGGGCTCTCTTTTTTCTTGGGTGGACCCCAATGACCATGACTTCCACTGATAATATCAGGATTTTTAGATGCCGAACAACGCTGGCCACTACTACCTGTAAGTTTATTACTCCTTGAAACTACTTCTGCATTTGTTGCTGGTTGCACATCTTCTGGATTGTCAGGTTTCATGATGTTTGTTCTACAAGCATCCTTTAGCTTCTCCCTGTGAGTGTCATCCTGCAGTGCTGGCTCACAAAATTTAGCTTCGGACGGACCAACTTTTACAGGATGTACAGTATCAGGTGCATTTTCATTTGCCATCTGATTAAAAAAAATACAAGAGAAAAGAAAGAATGAAATCTGTTAATACTGTTAACTATTCACATACGAAACTGTAGTAGCTTACTAATTATAATTAAACACTGTATTACATAAGCTAGGGAGAATAACTTGTGTATTATTCCATTATGTAAGAAGTACATATACAAATACAATGAGCTCTTATTAAGGAAAGCTAAAGAAGGAAAGAATCAAAAGACATCCTATTAGATCCCTACATATTTGCTAAGCTATGTACATTACACCTAAAGGTGTCTATGTTCATTCTGGAGCACTCCCCTTCAAGTTGGAGCATAGATATTGATAGCTTGTTACAAAAGCAATCAACTCGAGTTCCATTCAATGCTTTTGTGAATAAATCAGCTAGTTGCTCTCGTGTCTTCCTGAATCTTTTCACGAATAAAATGACAGTCAACTTCAATATGTAAAGTTCTTTCATGATACACCGCATTTGAGGCAATATGAAGAGCAACCCCCTTCATGCCCAGGCCCAACTAGAACGTGGATCGGGAGCCCAAAAGAGATGGACCTGGCTCTGATGCCATATATAAAGATATGGCGCTTGGGCCTAACTCAACCCCAAAGGCTAGCTCATGGCGGGAGGATTAACCAAGTCCATATAAGCAGACCACCAGTCCATTCCCCAACCAACGTGAAATTCTAACTCACTCTAACAAACACGATAGAAGCACTTAGTCTCCTTGACACCCCCGTACTCTTTTGGCCAAACATTGCATTTTAGCCAATACTAGAATAACTGCAATCAGCAAGAGTGCACTTTTTGTTTCAAATCTTGCTAACTATATTCAACGCTAGAGTATTCTAACGTAAGTTGAGTGGAGTTATTCTAATGTTGGCTCTAACTATTCCTTTGAGTGATGTATGTTCACAATAAGAATATTTGGCAAGAGTATGCAAAGGAGAAAAGTTGAGTGGAGTTATTCTAATGTTGGCTCTAACTATTCCTTTGAGTGACGTATGTTCACAATAAGGAAATAAGGATAATTGGCAAGAGTATGCTAAAGAGAAAAGTTCGTTAAAAACTGTATGTTTCTATTGTTAAGACAATAACAGGTCTGGAACATCAGAGACTGCAGCAGGGTATATAATGATAAAAAATTTATTCACCTGTAAGAGAGGAAATCAGTTTTATTTTCTTTCACTAGTGCAAGACGGATGCATCCAGATTATAAATCTTCCAGTTAAATTTGCCAGACACCATGAGACAGAAATATATGTTCTCTTAACAGTACTATGTCTCTGACTGCAACTAGAGAGGTTAAGGTTGGAAGACTTGCATTATTTGAAAAACCCACATTCCTAGCCTTTCAAATAGACCTAATACCTGAGAAGAACGATGACTTCCTCATTTGGACATACTGTAAACTTCCACTAGCTTTATTTTGAAGTGTTATAGAAATCTTAAGTCAAATCATCAGAAATCCCGCCAGTTAAGGGGTGGCACTCCTGCAATTTGTGTACCAGTAGCGTTCCCTATATTAACTCTTATGTTTTTTTAATCATCCGACAAACCAAAAGAAAATAAAATAAAAGGTACATCTTCATGTTGCCTCCTTGGGGGTTCGAAGTTTGGTATCTTTTTTTATTGTGTCATGTACTTTTCAAATCTAACTGCATATAATGATACCATTTTCTGTGCAATTTGACAGTGGCAACTGGCAACCATGGTGCTAATTATTTTTTTGAAACTGGTAACTGACCATGGTGCTAATTATACTGCACTAGGTTTAGGCCTAAGCAAGATAAAAATCTAATTCCAAGGCATAATGAACTAAGGATGTGGTTGGCATGTATTTGGAGCAAAACTGCAGGAATGACACAGAGGTTCTAGTTTTATCAACAAACATGAAGTTACTGAGGACCAATCTCGTCTACCATCCTGCAGAAGAATGAAGTAAAAGCCTACATTTTTAATAATGATGTTTATGCCCCCCTTGTATGTGTAAATGAATGCTTGGCTATATAGACAATGAAAGTTAAGTATCAACATTAAATGAAACCATCATATCAGTAAACACTTCTTTCAAGAAAAACAAGCAGCCGCTGTTATAGGTGTAGACAAGATAGTTATGGATACAACGTACCATTTCTTGTCCTTTTGGAATTTCATTGCATATTGAGGCAACAATTTCAGCACAATCATCAAGATTTAAGCTCATTGACATCAAGGCTTCTGCAAGATAAGGTTTAACAATGGCAGCACAGTCTTCCAGGACTTTCTCCCCCAATTTTGATGAAACTGGTGAAGCAATCTGGATAAAAGAAAATACTGGATTAGGAAAGTGCCGAAGAAATATTTTTAACAAAAAGGTTCACAGGAGATTGTTTATTGCCTGATTTTCCTTTTTGACACTATCAAGAAGGGGCCATAGAAGCTCTACTGAGAGTTCATCACTGTCTTCGATGAGCTGAGTCATGATTTCCTCCATCTTAGTGAATACATTATGAGGATGATAGGGCCTTCATAGAAAATATAACATAAATATTAACCATAGCCAGCAACCGTCAGAGAAATATTATCTCCAGAATAACCTTATTCTCATCCACTGGGATAAAATGATATGATTTACAATGTCAACAGCCTCCTACATGTTTGTCCAAAGGGTGTTGATAAATTATATTATGTGGCTAGTCTAAAAAACTTTCTTCTGTATATATACTATATGTTGAATTCCGTTGGCTTCTTTGCGTGCTTACTTCTTTATTGTACTAAAAAAATCTTGATTTCGAAATGGTTTGCCATCTGAGATGAATCTATTATTTCGATTTGCTATTTGTTATACTTTGACTTCCCTTGGTGAAAATCCTCGCTCCGCCACTGTCAGTGCCAAACGGATATTGTGTGATTTGGCTTATATATAGACATGAGAAACCACAACCATGATAATATATTGCAAAGGTCATAAAGCATATTCATTGATGGCTATAGGTTCATCTCAATGGATAGGCATATCTAAATTCAAAGCACACTGCAACATCCTAATGAAATTTATATTTCACCCAATCATAATCTAAAGTTAGTGGACTACATTGCATGAAAGAACTGAACCAAACTCTACATAACATTGAAGAATGAGAGACTGATGATAATAGCCATGGGAAAGAGAATTTTGACAGAATACCTGATGATCCCGAGGAAAAGTTTGAATATCTCGATAACTAAAGTGTCATATTCAAGGTCCAATAACATCACACAGGCCCTTAATTTAGCAACACTTTCAAGAATTTTCACCACCGCATAGTAACTGCGGCCAGAAACATCAGATAACTTTTTCAATGCCATTACAGTATGCTGGAAAATTTCCTGAGATTTGTGAATACATGCATGTGAAAAGAAAATGTGAATGGCTGTATAAGTTCCAAACAAAGAAATTGGCCTGCTTTAAAAAAGGAAAGGATAAATTAGAATGGTATATTTCTACCTTCATTTGTTTATCATTATCATAAGGGTGCTGCGGGGCAGTTATTCTACAAAGTTCAGTGATACAAGAGACAACTGAAACTTTGACATCTTCGTTCATATGCCTCAAAAGCTCATTGCCAATTAATGCTTTCATTACAGGTTGAAGTGCGCTTCTCGTCGAATCAGAAGGGCGTTGACCCACCATTATCAATATGGATTCAACTTTCTGAAGAAAAGGGGAAAATGGAGGAGTTAGCTAGCAATTCATGCTTAAATTATCGACATATGAGCAAACAACTTTAAGAAACTAATATACTCGTAAAATTGGGAAATGCAGTTGTAGTTTTATAAACGGTAAGCCATAAATTGCATGAATGTAGCGATAAATAGATTGTCGCTTCCATTTTCAAGTCAAAAACCATTACAGTAAAACTGCAATTCCCACTTTCATCTCATTTTTATGCAATTCCATCTGATTCCATAATTAACCTACCATTATCAGTAAATGATTCAACTTTCTGACCAAAAGAGGGGGGATTGAAATAAAAGGAGTTAGCTTGATATAATGCCTAAATTAATGGCATACAAGCAAACAACTCTGAGAAACTAATATACACATTAAATTGGGAAATGCAGTTGTAGTTTTATAAATAGTAAGCCCTAAACTGCATGAATTTAGCGATAAACAGATTGTGGCTTCCATTTTCAAGTCGAAAATCGTTACAGTAAAACTGCAATTCCCCCACCACCTCATATAATATGCAATTCCATCTCATTCAATATTTAACAGCAGTAAATACATTCATTTAGAGATAAAGAGCTAGTCATCCTGCTAGACAGTGTAAGAGCATTCAAATACTTCTGTGCAATGACTATTAACAAATACTAACAGAGATGAAACTAAGGCTTCGAATTCACATGGTTACCCCCGGAGAATCCTAGGAAACGGAAGGTTGTCTACTTAAGCTGGTGTTTCCTATGTAAGGAGGATGGTGGGGACGTGAATCATAATTTGTTACATTGCAAGCTAACCACGGAGTTATGGCGGGAAATCCTTAATTGGTTTAGCGTTTCTTGGTAATGCCAAGATCCGTAAAAGAGTTGATGTTCAGTTGGAAGAGTGGGGCTAGGAGAAGAAGGCTCAAGGCGTGGAATGTTACTGCTCTCTCTTTAATGTGGGTCATTTGGAAAGAGAGAAATAGGAGAGTTTTTCAAGGGGTGGAGATGAGCTTTCCTCAATTGAGGAGTAGTCTCATATCCCTTATTTTCTTTTGGTGCACATAGTTCCTGTTTGTATAGTAGGTTTCTCCTTTTTTGGTATGCCACTTGTATACGGCCATGTTTGCCTTGTTATTATCAATGAAAACTTAATAAAAAAAATTGAACTAAGGCTTCAAGATCTATCTAATTTACAGAAAACCATTGATACTATGAGTCTTTCCATTAACAAAACATAACAAAATTCAGAAGCTAGCTATCACTACAAACAGCAGCAAAGACAAATAAAAATTTGATGTTTACATGAAGAAGGTTGAAGAGCTCATCAGTGGAAGAGGGAGGATTCATGAGCTGAATTCCATAAGCTGTGAGCTCCTCTTCCAGTGAAGCAGTACAGGAAGAACAAGAAGCAGCCATTCATTCAGTCTCAAAACCAAGAACAACCAAAAACAACACTTGAATGAAAATAGTGTAGCAAATTGATAAATACCCTCAGTGAAGAGAGTGAAGTGGAAAATGGCAAGCATGCAGTGGTCAATTCCTACAGGATTCTTTCTTGGTTATTGTGCCTGTTTGTTTTTTTGTGCCTAATTTGAGGTTTGGAATCCGTGATTTTTTTTAGTGGTTTTTTGTTAGTACTTTTTTCCTGTGCTTAGTTCTATGCAATGGCGCTATCAACGTGATTACGCAAAAGTACAAACAGAGCATATTGCCAAATTGGGAGTTTCAACTTTGCTGTTGAAGTGAGAAATCACTGATGAGAGGAATTGACAGGTTTATCCTTTTGATGATTTTTGGAACTTGAATACTTGGGGGTAGTGTCATGTTTGTCCGAGTACGTCTAATTTTGGAAAAGTACCATGTTGTAGGCAGTATAATGGCGCCTGATTATCCTCTTCAAAATTTCCACTTTAGGATTTTATTACGTATTAGGTGTTGTTTGAAGGAAACAGAATAACGGCAACGTAGATCTTGCTGCTAATTGTACATGAAATACGGTAAATCTTGATGGCTTTTGCAAATGTTAGATTCTGATTACAGTCTCCCGTTGAGGTTAAATTTTACAAACAATATTAGGGGGAAGGGAGAAAGAAAAGTAAAGCCTAACGCTTATTCCATCAAAGTCGTAAAATAATGTAGATTGCAATAACAATCTTTAAGAGAAAAACAATGAGAAAAACAATAACAATGAGTTGAACTCTAATGATGCATATGAAATCATAAGTTTTAAGTAGGCCAAATACATAAGCAGCCCCTTATAGTTGTCACGATTTCTCATTTGATACACACTCAACTATAAACTTTGAACCCCTTATATTTAAAATTAAAAAAAAAATTAGATACCTAAAATAAATATAAAGTGTATCTACTGAGCACCTCTAATAATCAGTCAAAACAATAAGAAATCATTTGGTAGGAGGGATAGGATGAGATGGAATTAATCCCATGAAATTAGAATTATCTCTCGGTGGGATAAGTTATCTCAAACTCCTGAGGTGATTGTGATACACACGCAGCTGATTTAGACACATGGCCTTTGAACCCACTTATATTTAAAATTAAAAAAAAATTATGAATCCCCAAAAAATGTAAAATCTATTTTCACTTTCACACCCACCCCTGCAATGTCATTTTCCCACTCCCTCTGTTACATCGTCTCCCCCAACCCCACCACCTCCACTAACGTAGACTCTATTCATTTTCTTTGGGATGCTATTAATTAAATTGTTATTACAAATCAACCATCTCATTAGAACAAGATGTGCTACCTACCAACAGAAGGAGCAAGATTTGCTACCTAACAACGGAAGGACTTTAAATTATACTTAAATAATTACCTAACTCTAGGTAGTAAACAATGGTGGAACCTAAGAAAGAATGTGCGTTTCTTTCTTTAAAAAATATATGACGATCTTACAAAGTCTGTGCGTTTCTTTCTTTAAAGAATATATGATGACCTTATAAAATCTATCTTAATTAACTTTTCATTTCATTATAATGAACTTCTGGATGAATAAAAACTACCCCCTTCCTTCTATTATACCATTGGGAGCACTAAATTATTGGCAGAATAATCTGAGTAATGATATCTTTTTCAATACGAGAAAAGGACTTGTTCCTCTGGAGATACCGGATTTGCTCCAAATATTTATTGCAATTGCCAATTGGAAAAATTGCCAGAAGAATAGGAGGAAAGGGGAAGGGTGGTGATGGTATTAATGGTACATTAATCTTACAAAACTTTCTTTAAGGAAACAACCATCTTATATTAACTTTTCATTTCATTAAAAAATAACACGTTTAAATCTTCTTAATGAATAAAAACTGTCCTTCCTTTTATTAGTTACATGTAATTAAATGAACCATAAGGAAACAATGATATCCAAACAAAGGTTTCATTAATGTTGCTCAAATATTTATTTGATATTCACTAAAAAACTATTACGTAAAAATTGTGTTGTATTATATTATCAAATTAAACCCTAAACCGTGCGGGAAAAAGTTAATCTTGTATTAATATGGTTTGTAAAACGTTATTGTGTTGTATTATATTGATGTTTGAATAATGTTTGAATCAGTATCGTTTGTTGTCGTTTAATAACATTTGTATTGTTTGGTTTTGGAACCTAAGAAAGAATGACGGTACTATATAATAACTTGTAAGTTTACTAAAATACCCTTAACTCTTAATTATAAATTAATTTATATATACTATTAAAACTCATGTAAAGAATAAAATAGGAACTTTAAAAAATAAGTAGGTAATGGGTGTGGTGAGTGGTTGTGGGGGTGGGGTTAGGTGGTGGTGAGAGGTAGTACGTGTGCGTGGTGGAAGGGTGGGTGGTTGTGGGATGAGGGCGGGGGTGAGTTGTTGGGGGGTGGGGTTGGGCAGTGGTGAGGCGTAGTGGGTGGTGGTTGGGGTGGTAGGGGTGAGTGGCAGAGGAGTGGGGTAGTTGGGCGTGGGGGTGGGTGGTAGGGAGGGGGTGGGGTGGGGGTGAGTGTCGGGGGTGGGTGAGGGTGGGGTGGGGTGGATGGTGGAGGATGGAGGTGGGGTATAATGGAGAAATGAAATATGTAACTACGGAAAAATCACCATATTCGTGGTTACAAAAATTGGGACTTTTCATGGTTATATAATCATGGAATGAATTACGGATTTATAACAACATACCACATAATTTTAAAAATAATGAAAACAAACATGATTTCATAGAAAATCATACATTAATGAACCACGGGAAATCACCATCCAAACAGGAGGTTAGAGATAAGAGGAGAAAGGCAAAAGGAGAGAGAAAAAATATACTCCTTTTTGTTACTTTTCACGTGCTCCCTAGAGTACTGTTTGGCCTCAAAAGTGTTTTTTTTTTTTTGGGGGGGGCGGGGGGGGCGGGGGGGGGGGGGGAAGCATATGATATTTGAGGTCTTTGGTCATTTATTAAACGGAAAAGGGCCAAGTATATCCTGTACTATTAAAAAAAGTTTAAATATATCCCTCATTATATTTTGGATTTAAATATAGGGAAAATTTCAGTTATAAATAATTTATGGGTCAAAATTACATATTCATAGCTTATATTTTAAATTACAAACCTACAACCTAACATTTCATGACACAACTTGAAATAGCAGAACGAACTGTTTAAAATACTGTTTGTTTTCTATTAATGGGTTTCTGAATTACACAGTTTTAACTTGACTCCAACATTCTAAGTTAGAGATAAAGGGGGAAAATTGGGTCGTGATTCAATAATTCTGAGATATTTGACTCTTGTAATCTGAAAGCAGCATAAAATAAGACAAAAAGAACATCTTACTTTTTTTTTTTTGACATTTTTTTGTAGGGGCCGCGCGAACGCAGGTCCCTTTTGCAGAACTCATGTGCTCAACTGTTCATTCAATTTATAGCATATGACAGATTTATGCTTTTATCAAGTATTTTTGGCCGCGGCAAAGCAATGGTTGCAATGCTAGGGGAGGGAAAGAAAAATTTAGCGATGAAAGAAAATAGAGGGGAGGGTTAAAATGGGTTAGGGTTGCTGAGGTGGCATGATCAGTGCCACATAGTATTAGATGTCTACCTTGGACAAACTTAACGGAGAGGGGTATATTTGATGTAATAATATAACGGCAGGGGTATATTTGAACCCAAAGTATAACGAGGGGGTATATTTAAACCTTTTTTCATAGTACAGGGGTATATTTGGCCCTTTTCCATTTATTAAAATTGCTTTTCAGTAGAAGCAGTTTCTCTGCGGTTGAGGAAAAACAAAAACAAAAAAATTGCTTCTTCAAAAAAGCAGAAGCAGGATTTTTTTTTTCGAGACAAAAATATCTTTTCCATAAATACGTATTTACCAAATATATCGCTCATTAACCCATTATTTCTGATTAATAATTCTTTGTGTTGAATTTTAATTTGTGGAATGATTTTGAATTTTATTTTGGTTGTAGTTTTCTAGTATAGTTAAATCATCATGTTGATATTATATCAATATTTAATATTTGTTTTTTTATTTATCTATGTACTTTATTATTTTTTGAAAATTTTAATATGTACTTTTAAATTTTAATTAAATAAAAGTAAAAACTTTCATAATAGAATTCAAAATAGTTTCTCTCTGTAAAATAATTAATCTTGATAGTAAACGTTGATTGATACTTGTCTTTTTTTGTAATTTGATACTCAAAAGCATTTTTTTAAGAAAATTAGTCAAACACAATTTGCTTATTAAAAGCAGTCAAAATCACTTTTTAATAGCCTGTTTGTAAAAAACTAAAAACAGCTTATTTTAAAAAGTACTTTTTTCAAAAAAGTATTTTCAAAAAAAAGCGATTTGTGTTTGCCAATTAATTTAAAAAGTACTTTTTAATGATAATTAGTGTTTGGCCAAGCTTTTAAAAAGTGCTTTTATGTGTATTTTTCTCAAAAGTACTTTTCAAAAAAGTCTTTTGGGTAAAATATTTTTTTAGCTACGAAAAAGCTCGCTACTTCCCAAAAGCACTTATTTTCTTCCAAAAACTTGGCCAAACACCTCACTTTTTTTAAAATAAGCACTTATTGAAAAAATAAGTACTTTTGGGGGGAAAATAAGCTTGGCCAAACAGGCTATAAATGAATTAGCCAAACACAAACTGCTTCTCACCAAAAGTACTTTTTTAAAAAATATTTTTTAAAAAAGCACTTCTCGAATTAAACAATTTTTAGCCGCTAGGCCAAACGGGCTCTAAGTAGCACACTATGTCACGTTAGCAATTTGTGTTTAATAGGTATACTTTGAACGATGTTAAACTCAGTTAAAGTGTCTAATAGGAGCATGTATTTGGCCTTTTCAGTATTCAAACAAAACCTTTTTTAGAAAGGAGTTATATTTGGCTGTGAACTTTCTGTTTTAAGAAAGTAAACATGATATTTTCCAAAATATATAAGAGGATCTCTTTGTTTTGATCAAACAAAAAGTCACGCTCTAACTAGTAGAAATGAAAAGTGTTAAGTAATTTCTTTTCTATATAACAAAATAAACATAACTTTTTATAAGTACTCCTTAACTTCCTTAATTGGAGGTCTCGCGTTCGAATTCGGAAAATAAAATGTTTTTGTAAAAAAACACTCCAAAATGGGTACTTTTAGCGCGAATTCAAGTTAATCAGGCTTCACAACAAATATCGGGCATCGAATGATAATAAAAAAATAAAAAAAAAAATAAACGAGGGACAAGCTAAGTTGTCCCAAATGAATAATGGCAAGATCTTATATCATGTTTGGTCTGTACAGATCACACGAACACTCCACTTGATTCTAGCCGCCTCTTATTAACGTGTTAGAATCTACCAGTATATCAACAGTGGCATACATTGGCAGGTTATATTAAAATTCATAGATTTAATATATTCAAACAATACTGGTACTCTTCATGTCGGCATCTTCTATGTTCAAGAGTTATAGGCATTTAAAATTGTTCTGTACAAACACAGCAAAATCTTAGTTGGCCAATGGTTGAGGAGATCTTAAATGAAAGAATTATATGTGGCTAAAGATGCATCATCCCCCTTATATTTAACACATAGACAAATAATCAGAGGCGGACCCAGTAAGGGCAAGGGGTTCATCTGAAACCCCTTCGAAAAAAAAATTATACTGTATATAAAAGGTGATTTTTATATATATATATAGTAAATATTGAACCCCTTAACTTCTTCGTTTGTCTACATCTTTATATTTTTGAACCTCCTTATTTACAATCCTGATTCCGCCGCTGCAGACAATGATGGTTTTAGCTTTATGCAAAACTTTAGGAGAAATTAGTTAAAAGGGCCTTTACAAAAATAATAGAAGTATATAACTCATATCATCCTCCGTATACCTGAGTTATTCTGACATAACACATGGGCGTTATATTCTGTAGCGGATCATTACTTTCATCCAATTAGTTTGAGTCTCCCACAACTTTTATTCTTTTTACTATCTTTAAGTTTTGGTCTATTTTGCGGTTATTAAAATGTGCCTTTATTTTAAGTAAAAACCATATATTTCAATTCCTTTTTCCACATTCTCCTATATAAACCCCTTTTCCACATTCATCAACCAAAAAAAAAAAAAAAAAGTAGAAAAAGAAAAAGTACAAAAAAAAAAAAAAAAAAAAACCAAAACCGCCTTCAGCCCAAAAAGGAAAAAATCACTCATTTTCTCAAAACCCAGTTTCCATTAGACACCACATAACAAAAAGGTGGTCCCCATTATCATTATTACAGCCACCAGTCCCCCAATTATTCATTTTCTTAACCATTCCATAAAGAAAATTAAAACCAGATTATTGCAATTTTAAAAATCTCTCATTTACTTCGTCTTCATCTGCATCCCTTTTGTTTATGCAGAAAAAATGGAAAAAACAAAACAAAACCAATGAAAGATTATATTAACAACTCTCTGATTTTATTATAATTAAAGATTTGGAGTTGTGAAGGAGGTGGTCCAGACCCCTCACCTCACGCCAAAATTACCCAATCATCAATCTTTATAAGAAGCTCATTTTCTTGAACAAAAAAAGAATATTATTAAATAAAAAAATCTCCAGTTCTTATCCCTATTAACCGCCTCATATTATTTCCTTTCATAAATTTAATCAACCCCACTTGTTTCTTATCGATTTATGTTACAAAGTTCAAATCTTTATGTATTACAAGGTAAGATTTGGTTTGTTTTCTGTTTTATTTTTTGTGAGAGTTTTGTTTTCATTAGATTTGTTGATCTTTGTTGGTAAATGTTAAAAAGTTCAAATCTTTATGTATTATAAGGTAAGATTATAAATTAATTGGTTTATTTTCTGCTTTATATTTTGTGGGAGTTTTATTTTCATTAGATTTGTTGATATTTGTTGGTAAATGTTACAAAGTTCAAATATTTATGTATTACCAGGTAAGATTAGAAAGCAATTGGTTTATTTTCTTTTTTTTTTTTTTTTTTTTTTTTGTGGGTGTTTTATTTTGATTAGATTTGTTGATCTTTGTTGGTAAATGTTATAAAGTTCACATCTTTATGTATTACAAGGTAAGATTAGAAATTAATTGGTTTATTTTCTGCTTTATATTTTGTGGGAGTTTTATTTTCATTAGATTTGTTGATCTTTGTTGGTAAAGTTTGTTTCTTTTCAATTTTTTTGCAGATCTGGTTTTGGATTTGACGATTATCAAGAACATTTTTGGGTTTGAGGATTGAAATTTTGTGTTTTTTGATTTGGTGACTAAAAAGTTCTGGGAAATGTCGCTTTTGCCAAAAAGCGATTCGATTCATATTCGAGAAGTTTGGAATGACAATCTGGAAGAAGAGTTCGATTTGATCCGAGAAATCGTTGATGATTATCCGTTTATCGCTATGGATACGGAGTTTCCAGGAGTTGTTCTTCGACCTGTTGGGAATTTTAAGAACAGTAACGATTATCATTACCAAACATTGAAGGATAACGTGGATTTGTTGAAGTTGATCCAGTTGGGGCTAACGTTTTCTGATGAATATGGGAATTTGCCTAAGTGTGGAACTGATAAATACTGCATTTGGCAATTCAATTTCTGTGATTTTAACCCAAATGAGGATGTTTATGCTAACGACTCGATTGAGTTGTTGAGACAGAGTGGCATTGATTTCAAGAAGAACATAGAAAATGGAATTGATGGTAAGAGGTTTGGTGAGCTTTTAATGTCTTCAGGAATTGTGCTGAATGATAATGTGTATTGGGTTACATTTCATAGTGGTTATGATTTCGGGTACTTGTTGAAGATCTTGACATGCCAGGACTTGCCTGATACTCAGGCAGGTTTCTTCAACCTGATCAACATGTATTTTCCTGTGCTTTATGATGTCAAGCATTTGATGAAGTTCTGCAACAGCCTTCATGGTGGATTGAACAAGCTTGCAGAGCTGTTGGAGGTTGAGAGAGTTGGTGTTTGCCATCAGGCCGGTTCGGATAGCTTGCTCACAGCTTGTACTTTTAAGAAGTTGAAAGAGAACTTCTTTAGTGGTTCGATGGAGAAGTATGTCGGTGTCTTGTATGGTCTAGGTGTTGTTGAGAATGGACAGAGTGTCCATTGATGAACAAAAAAGTAAAAAAATGTGGAAAAAAAAACAAAAACAAAAAAAAGATAGATGCTTAGCATTTGTGTGTGCTTATGATGCCGCACTACTCTGTAAACTTCTGATAAGAAAGTTTGCTCTTCATTTATGATATGACCCTTCTTTTGTCTAAATTCAAGTCATTCTATTGCTAGGATATTTCGTTTGTGTGGTGTTGTTTCAAGTGATGCGCTCATTAAAGCTGTTACTGTCTTCAACATGGTCAAGTCATTCTTGTTCTCCAGGATTTAGTCTCCTGCTCAATGGTTTCTTATGTGGGATGTATAGTTGGTCACAGTTTTCTTTCCCCTTGTTGCTTGACTTTTTTCCTTTATCTGAGATAGGTTATGTGACAAATGAGCATAACAGGATAGAATATTGTACGCAGGGAACTGGTTTAATGCAGTTGTGAAATCCAGTTCATTGTAGTCTAAAACAAATGGTATTGGAATGGAGGTAGGTGGTGGTGGTGATTAATGTTAGATATCTTATCCTGATATAATGGTAACCCTAGACTAAACAAGGAGGAATGTATTTGTTGCATTGCCTATAAACTGGATAAATAGATCTATCAAAGTATTTGCTCGGGCACATTTTTAAATGAATGGATAGAGAAAATCAACCTGGAGAATCTCTTACCTTTCCGCAAGTGGGGTAAGCTACAAATATTGTTAGCCAGTCTTTCCTGTTTCAACATCTTGTGCGTACCATTTTGTTGCATTGTAGCTTGGTTTGTGTGTCTATGCAGTGATAGCATCATTTTGGCAGACTTGCAGTTTCGCATTTAGTTGGCACTGATAATTACTTTAAGACTTCTAAGTCACGAGTTTTTGGATCTATCTACTACGATGTTTGAAGTAGGACATACAAATTCTAGAGCAGGTGTTGCTGGTTGATGGTGAAAGATCAGGTGATTAGGAGACTCGTCAAAAAGAAAAAGGATCAGGTAATTAGGAGATATTCTTCTATTCTTTGGGGTGAAAATCTAATGCCTCCCTCTTGAATTCTATCACAGTGTAACCCTGATGAACTGTTAACATGCTCATTTCTGGTTTGAGCTGATAATGGCAGGTTTTTTCATCATTTTAGCAGATTGTCAGATGTTTGTTGCTGTTCATTTTTATTGTAAATAGTCCTGACTGGGTCTGGCAGCTGATCAGCAGTTAAACGTTTTGGAAATTGTTGTGATCTTACTTTGCTCAAGCACTTGCGAAACATGCGGGGTCTCTCTCATGGCTTCTTACAACTAGAATACCCTAATGTCCCGTTAACCAGTTAAGGATCCTAACGGTACTGATCTTAAGGCTTTGATGGAAATGTTTAACCTACCTTTATGAAAAAAAAAAGGCTTTGATGGAAATGTTGATTTGTAGAATGAACTTTTTGAAGAGTACGGTTGACATAGTTACTATCTTCAAAAAAGTTAAACCTTTGTTGTTCTCCTGGACTAAGATATACATTGTTGCTGAAGCTTTCATATATTAGCTATTGCCATGTGTGCAAAAATTTCTAGTTTGCTTGTATTGTGTCCTTAGTTTCTTTTGGGGAGAGGGAGATTATATATTAGCTATTGCCATGTGTGCAAAAATTTCTAGTTTGCTTGTATGGTGTCCTTATTTTCTTTTGGGGAGAGGGAGGAGCAAGAGTGATCTCAAGTCTCTGACTTAGGTTTGTGGAATTGTGTCCTTACCTTTCTTGCTTGAACTTCTCTTAATGGGTTTAGAAAAGACTTGCAGTGTGGCATATAGTTTCCTCGAGTATGACTTTTAGAGTTGCTGATCAATGAGTTCTTTCAACCTATCTTGTGTGTTTTTGAAGCAGGACATTCAAAGTCCAATATTGTGGTATTGCCGCTTGTGCTGTTGAAAGATAAAGTTAGGAATTATCTGCTGTAATCTGTGAGTTGCAAATCAGTCCCCTCTTTGATTTCTCTCCCAGAGTGCATGACCAACATGGTCTTGAACTTGTTTATTTATGGTTTCAGTTGATACTGATAGGTCGTTTTCTCTCCAGGCAGATAGTCAGAGGTTTGTCACAGTTCATTGATATTGTAAATGTGTGTTTTGATTAGGCCTGGAAGCCGCGTAGGAGTTAAAACATAATTATGGAAATACATAATGATCTCACCTTGCTCAACGACTTGTGCAACTAGCACGGTCTATCTATGGCTTCTTGAAAGAAACATACCCAGATGTTCCTTCAACCTGTGAAATCTGATGTCACCAAACTTAATTTGACGGTAAAGTGAACTTGTGTACTTGCTGAAAAATAAATTGCTAATAGAGATTGACCAGCAGAGTAAAGAGCTGGCGGCTAAGACCTTACTGTTGTTCTACACTTTCTTTGTATATCTTGATACATGACTCCACTTGGGTATACAACCTTGAATTGTTGTTTTGCATATTCAGTCCCTTTCCGTGCTAAATTGGAGGTGAAATTCAACTTGTTCTGGAAGCAATCAATGAGTCAAATCTATAAACAAGACGAGAAAAGATACCTGGGAATCATGCTCCTAGCCTCGGAGTTTGTTGTCAGTGTTGGAGGGAGATGCTGATGATTAGAAAAACAACTACATGGACTGGATAACGGACATCATTCCTCATTTTGGTTTCACAGATCTTATTGGCTCAGTAAGTCACGTCTTTGCTTATAAAATGGGGACAGTTGCGTCTTAGCTCCCATTTGGCCATCGATTTTGGAAGCTGTTTTTCAAAAAGAGAAAAATTGAAACTTGTTTGTCTATGGAATTTGATCAATTTTGAAGAAAAAATTTCAAGATCCAAAAACTGTTTTTCAACACAACTGTAAAAACTTTCTTAAAGAAGTTTCACAAAATCTATAACCAAACGCTAGCTTAGTAGGCGTTTGGCCATGAAAACCAAATATTTTTCCCTTTATGTGGAATTTTGGAGTTGTGTTTGGTTATAGTTTTTGCAACGCATATTTGATTGTTTAAATGTATTGAAAGTGAAAAAAGTGAAAATAAGGTTTTAGCTGTTTCCAAATTCCAAACACAACTTCAAGTTGTATTTGAAATTTTCATGGCCAAATGTTGATTTCCAAATAAAGTGAAATAATTTTCTGAAAAAAGTGAAAAATTTCCATGGCCAAACGGGCATGCGCTCCACCAAGATTATGTTCTCTGGAGAAGTGAGGATGATACAGATGGGAGCTGAATCAGAAGTGACTCGACAAGATGCAGGGCATATGAAAATGCCATCAGCCAAATCAACTCATTTTCCTCATGGTTGAAGCATGCAAACAAATTTGGGAAAAAGAATGTGGTCTGCGCCAAGCAAAGTTATCTAATAGAGTATGTTTTCTTTTGGCTGTCTCTGATTTTGTCCATCCTTTTTCCCCGACTATCAGAATTCGACATGATTTGTAAACGTTTCTGTTTTTCTTTGGTACTAATACATTTTTATTTCTTTTATGTATGTGTTTACATGCCACATGGCCTCACAGATTTAAGAACATTTTTGGCGTTCTTGCTTCAGCAGTAGGAACATGTCTGGTTCGGTCATGTAAAGAAGACCCGATAATACCTTTGACACACAAATAAGCAACAATCAATTACTGAGGTTAATGAGATACATGAATGGGAGAGGTAAAGGATCTCACCAAAGATTTAACTTCATCAGCTGCTATGCCATTTTAGCAGCTATTTAGGTGCTCCATTCTTACAATAACCCACCCAAACTACAATGATAACACTAACAAAATTTGATCAGGAAACCTGGGTGTCTCTGCTAATTCATCTTAGAGATCAACTCATTGATGTGATCCTCACGATTTCCTGAATCGCCACCATCGTTGTATCGTCTCTTCTTGCCCAGCAAAGCTTTATCTGGCTTGGTGAGAGAAAAGGGACATAGAAAGCTAGTGACCTCCTTGAAATGTGCACCAACACTAGCAACCTCTCTCACGATGTCTTCTAAGCATATAATGCCATGCTGACTCAGTGTCTGCCAAAATAAGTAGTTGAGATACCACATTAAGGAATGCCCACAAAACATAGAGTGATGAGTTCAACCGTTATTGTAGTTATCTGATGGTTAATGAAAAGGAAACAAAGGCACCTGTTCAACAATGTCATTGCTAGTCAAAGGCACCCGCTGGTTGTCAATTTTTCCAGAACCTTTCTTGTAAAGCAGATCCTTGACGCTCTTCAGATTGGGGTATCTTCAAAGAAGAAAAGCACATTGATCAGTAAGGCGGTTTGACATCACATGGGTTAGTTTACCATCATATGTATTATCTCTTGCCTCTAATTTCTATAATTGGAATTGAATTTCCTCATTAAAATAGGCATAATTAAAAGTACAAAATAGTTCCCTATAACCAGTATAAAGGTGGACGAATGTAACTACTAGTGCTTCATAATACATGGTAGAACGTGGTGTTGTTTGATTGGACATGAAGATACTTATTTTTTTAAAACTAAACCACTATATACTTGTCAACACATAACTACACTCACTGTTTCAATTTATGTGAACATTTTTGACTAGGCATAGAGTTTTGAAAAACTTTTGGAACTTGTGGTCTTATACATGTTATAACATTTGTGTGGCCATAAGACTTCCGAAATGTGCTCTTCTTAAACGTGTCATAACATCAGTGTGGCTGTAAAAGCTTCTAGGATAAAATGGAAAGTTTAAATTAAACTGCTTCCAAATTTAGCGAGGGGTCATTCCTTTTTATATTGACTAAAAAGGAAATAGATCCACATAAGTTGGAGGGAGTAATAAATAGGGAAAACAACTATATAAGAGCTGAATAAGTAGTCAGAAAATCCTAATAAGGTTCATTTGGATAGAAGTGAGAATAGCTGGCCACGAGAAAATGAGAACCGATAGAGGTTATTTAAAAAGTAACGCAAAAGTTGTCTCCCTCCAAAAAGATGGTACTCACGACCATAGCTCATGGTGATATAACTTTATTTTATTTAATCATTTAAAATTGGTGCGGAGGTTATTTAAAAAGTAATGCAAATGGTGTCTCCCTGGGGAAAGATTGGTATGGCGCGTTTCACCTACCGAGCACGCGACCTTAGATAGGAGGGTATGGAGGCTCATTGGTGATATAGGTAGCGTTTATCCTTCCTTACGAATAGTTTTATTTATAGTTTCTTGTCTCTTGATTTAATCCGTTGGTTTATAATGGTTTATTTACTTTCATTGTTTTCATTTTCATAATTGCTTTGATTTGTTTCTTCCACCTTTCATGCCTTTTAATAGGGGTCTTACCTCCCTAGAAATAGCCTCACTACCCCCCCATAAAGGTAGAGATTACCGGGTATGTTGTTGTTGTTGTTGTAAAATTGGCACTTCCTGTATTTCTTCCACCTTGCATGCATAATATTTACTAGAAATAGCCTCTCTATCCCATAAAGGTAGAGGTACATCTTACCCCCCAGACCCCACTTGTGAGACCAGATTGGGTATGTTGTTGTTTGTTTAGATATGCTCGGTAGAACAATTAATGCTAGAATGTTGGGTTTCCAATTAGAATATGTATTATACTGAAGCAATATGCATTTTAACCATGAAGAAATAAAAACTGTAACTCAATGCTGAAGAGGCATATATAAGTTTAAGTCTTTTGGGTGGAGCCTAAATCATGAAAGATAAACAGCGTGATTAGCCCCTTCAGAAGTAGAGGTTTGTGGAACCAGATTTAGCTTAGGAAGTGGTCGGTACTTAGTAACTGGTGCAGATCATCAAGTAATCATGAAGTAGTAAATGTTACTAAGGTGAATTAGGAAAAATCGTTTAGAAGGTCACCCCTCCCAGCAAGCATAAGGTCTGGCATTAACTGATAAGTGGTTGTGTGATTCAAGGATATGCATTAAGGAGATTGACGAGTGAACACAACTGGAGCAACAAGAAATTAATTTAGTATACATACCCATACGTGACATAAGGCTCCACCTTTTGCAGAATCTCCATTATTCTTCCATTTGCCTTTAAAAAGACCCCACTGAAGATTTTTCGCAGCCTCAAAGAGTATAAAAGTTTCCTTGTTCTCGGATGCATATCACTTTTCCTGCAGCAAATCACAAATATTAGGAACCAAATGCAGGTCATGCCAGCAAAAGAGTATAATTGTGATAACAAACTATGAACCCACCCTCCAATGCGTATTACAAATAGAAGTTTGAAATCTGGCGAAATCAGAGCTCGCTTGGCCTTTTTCCCCCTTTGTTTCATTTGGACAAGGTCCATCTCCTGAAGAAATAAAACAGATAAGAAGATCAAAGGCAATTTAAAGAGGACTGAAGTTCAACATAAAACAACTAAAAGTTAATAATTCAGCATGAAATCTACCATGATGATCTTACACTTGCAGGGGGCAATAGGTGACTTAGGCTCGAAACGCAACAATACAATTATGGTGTCATTTTGAATGTCCTATTTTGTTTAGCAAGAGGCAATTAGATTTAAACTAAGACTGGACCTTCGTTTGTGCTGGTGGGAGGTAGTAGGTACACCGTGGAACTAGTCGAGGTGCGCGCAAGTTGGCCCGGACACCACGGTTATCAAAAAAAAAAAAAGGAATGGACCTTTGTCGTCTTTTGAAAAATAAAATGTTTAGAAACCACATGCAAAGTTTGTGTTCATAATATTGTAACAATATCATAAAAGCTTTTTATTCACTGACAGAACAACAGTAGTACTCTTTTTCACTAGTATATGCCCAAAAATCCCGGAATTTTTCGTTTGTAGCCCATAAGAAAAGGTTCTTTCACTCATGCTACTCAAAATTTGAACACTTAAATATTGCATCTTTGTTTGTGCTCCGAGAAGGTTTTCTGTCTTTCTTCTGTCATTTTACAACTTACCAAGGACAATCTTGTCCTTTCTAGAAGAATATATATTGTTGTGTCTTACTGATACCAGAGGCCTGTAAAATATTAATGTCAACAGAGAGGTTTTTGCCTGCATGACTCACATTAACTTGCTGAAGAGTTGCAGTCAAATAGAAAGGCAAATCGAGAATAGTATTTCCCACAGATACCGAATTAAGGATAGGTTAACCAAAGTATATATCATACCTAAAACATATATCCAGATATTTTACAAATGCCATTTGACTACATCTTACCTAAAACAATATCCAGATAACTTACAAATGCCATTTGACTATATCACAATGCTGAAAAAGCAGCCAATTGGGGAAAGGTAGAACAAATAAAACACACCCGTTGAAAAGAGACAGCAAAAGCTGAAGACAATTGGAAAGGGACAACAACAACCATACACCAGTGTAATCCCACATAGAGAGGATGTTTATGATAGAACCTCGGCTCGAGTAAAAGCATTTCAATGCAGTTCGAAAAAAGAAAACAACGGGAGTGAAGAAGCCAATGACAATTGGAAAGGCAGAAAAGGAAAAAAGAAGTTGAGAAGACACCAGCAAGGGATAGCACACATTAACAACTTTTCTCAGAAGCATTAACCAAAAAGTTTAAAAGTTCAAATATGACCTTTTTACTACAATATGAAGAAAGATCACACATTCCAACAAGTTAACCAATAGATGCAATTTAAACAACAAATTCATTTAATGAAATACCTTATCTTTATACT
This sequence comes from Lycium ferocissimum, assembly GCF_029784015.1. Taxonomy (NCBI): domain Eukaryota; kingdom Viridiplantae; phylum Streptophyta; class Magnoliopsida; order Solanales; family Solanaceae; genus Lycium; species Lycium ferocissimum. Next base: position 30,985,041 of record NC_081345.1, on the reverse strand, counting down.
CTCGAATAAACTGTTCGGGCTTCTTGATAACAAAACTATCAGATTTGAGCTTTCTGACTTTCTGTTCCAGTTGGAGTTTCCTTCTAATTGCCCATTCTTCATTATTCTTCCTCTTCTTTAGAATCACTTCTGGTATATAATTCAGAGCATGTGGCACCTCATCCGCCATAATCACCCACGATATCTCTGAGAGAAACAACGGGCAAAATTATAATCGTCGGATCGCTCTAACACACAATTTTAACCCAAAAAAAAAAAAAAACTTCTTTTATAGCCTTATTCTGTTTTCAAATTTTGTTTACAGACATGTCCAGAACATTGGGTGGAAGTAATACTCGATACTAGATAGGCGTTTGGCATAGAAACCAAATATTTTTAATTACTGGAAAAAATAGAATTTTGGTCTCATGAAAGATTTAAAATTTGGAGAGAGAGAGAGAGAGTCAAAGAAAGAATGGAACTTACAAATCAATTACGCCGGCGAGGAATTCACCGGAGAGAAGAGGTAGAGCTGACCAAGGGGGTTTTGGATTTCAATTTGGGTCGCTCCACATAAATTTTATTGGGCTTTTCCAATACGAGTCCATAGGATCTCAGTAGCTCACATTGTTGCTTAACTGAACTTTCCCTCTCCCCCATTTACCCTTTTCCTGCTTCCTATGTAATTCAAAAATTATTTAAAAAAAGAAAGTCCGTAGGGTCATTTGCATTTTTGTCGTATTTTGTGTTGGTCTTTAAATTATGACTCTCGTAACAAAACAAAAAAAAAATAATATGAATTTATATTTTCGTATCATAATATTTTACAAGTTAGGTTTCTAAAAAATTTATGTCTAGTGGGGCATATATTTGATTGCTAAAAGGCAAACAATTAAAGATCATTAAGGCCAAAACTTAAAAATCATCCCATTTTAAGGACAAAACATGTAACTTTATGGAGTTCATAAAGTAAAGTTATTCCATCTAGGCAAGCTAGTAGAAATGACATCAGCTAGCCTCTCTGAACACCACTATTTAAAACATATTCAATTATTTTTTAACAAAACATATATTTAAGATGGGCAAAGGGTCAAATATACCTCTCTACTTTATTTTATTGGTTAAATATACCCTTCGTTAGTCAAAGTATCTAAATATATCCCTCTGTTAGCCAAAGTTGTTAAATATACCCTTACATGGATGAAAATGCCCAAATCAGATGAAATTAATCATTTAACTTAAAAAAACTATGCCCCATAATTTTAACCCGACCCGACCCACAAACCATGCCCGAGATTGGCAGTTTATCTCGGCTTTATTCTTTAGATCTTTCTAAAAAAAATTATGGACTAACTAAACATTTATGCTTCAAAGAATTTTTCAAGAAACGTTGGTTTAAAGATTTTGCAATATATCAAATTCCTTGGAACTATAATAAGATAGACCCATCAGTTTAAATAAAATAGTAACTCAACAATTTTTAATCAGTGATTGATAAGTTATAATAAACGCTCGAACTATTGTTAATTTTTTATGTCATTCATTTAATTAACTTAAAAATTGACATAAAATTCCTTTACAATAGTATTTCCTAGTTCCCGTGCACAATGCATCTTTTCAGAAGAATTTTTTTTTTATCAACTTATGTACAATATAAAAAAAAATTAGTCATATTCAATTGACTTTTTATGTCTAATTGCAAGAGCCGAAAGTCATTTTTCATCGTTCTTCATTGTAGCTTTAATATGCGTCAACAATGCTAAAGCTTCACCCAAAAAGAATTCACATATAAGATTCTAACCCAATTAGAAAGTTGATTATTAACGATATTTTTAGAAAGGTTTAAAGAATAAAGCTGAGATAAGCTGCCAATCTCGGGCATGATTTGTGGGTCGGGTCGGGTTACAATTATGGGACATGATTTTTTTAAGTTAAATGATTAATTTCATTTGATTTGGGCATTTCCATCCAGGTAGGGGTATATTTAACAACTTTGGTTACAGAGGGGTATATTTAGGTACTTTGGCTAACGGAGGGTATATTTAACTACTTGAAGGTCCGAAAGTTTGAAAATTCAAACCTTGGTCATGTTGATTCTGAACGGTTAAACTTTATTTTTTTGTAAATTTTGACTATTATTTAAATAGGGGTCTTAAAGTTGGTTATTTGTACAATCTCCCACAAGCTACGCCACAGAATGGGCAATTTGCAGGATTGCCCTTCGCTGGAGGTGGTCTTTAATTTTTACCCCTCAAAATGGTGGTCTTTAAAATTTGCATTTTCGCCTTGGCAGACTCGTTGCATGGTGAAGCCGTTTCATGCAAATTCTCGCCCGAAGGCCCAAATTATGCCCAAATTTACATGGGCGCATTTGCAAAAATTTCTTTCGCGAAATTTTGGCTTGTGATTTTTTTTTTTTAAATGAACTGGGGTTCGAACCCACAACCTCAGGGTGTTAGGCGAAGGGCAATACTTAAAGACCACCAATTTGAAGGGCAAAATTGAAGACCACCCCAAATGAAGGGCAATCCGCGCAAAAAAAAAGCCACAGAATTGTGAAGGGCAATTCGCAGGAATGCCCTTATTTTTGGGGTGGTCTTTAATTTTTGTCCTTTGTTAGAACCCTTTGGTTTCGGGTTCGAACCCCCGCTCAGTCGAAAATTAAAAAAAAAAATTAGTTTGGATTACTTTGTGAGGCAGAGTTTGAAACTCTACCTTAAGATAGAGCTTTGCCTTTAGGCATGCCAAAACTCTACTTTAAGGCACTCTGCCTTAAGGCCTAACTTTGGCCCGAACAGGCCTAACTTTGCTACAAAACTATGCCGTGAGAAATTGTCTTTTTTTTTAATTGAGCCGGGGTTCGAACCTCAAAACTCATGGTATTAGGCGAAAGAGACAAAATTAAAGACCACCAATTTGAGGGACAAAAATTAAAGACCAATGCATTTGAAGGACACTCCGCACAAAAAAATTAATTGTGAAAATGATAGGAACTTATTGGGCCAAACACCAAAGGCCCAATTTTTCTCCATTATAGCTACTCAAGGCCAACGATTTGTTCGTGTGTTTCATTTGTAACATTTGGAGATTGGAGTTATAATTTTAAAGTTTTGACGCATAATTATAGCACCCATAAGCAACTTTTTGGGTGTAGTAAAACTAAGGACACTGAAACATGCTGTAATTTTGAAAGACAATGTGTATATTCTAAACAACAACAACAACCCAGTGAAAATTGTGTATATTCTAAAGAGTTTGAAAATTAATTTGAGATATATTTGATCTCCCTGTTACATTAAGAAAAGGAAAAAGCAGGCTCCAACTTGACAAGTACATTTTCTGCGTGTCAAATAACTTGTATCAACAATAAATTGTATTATACTAGTAATTGTAGTAAATGATAATAAGAACTAATATAAGAAAACCCTATTAGTTTGTGAAAATTTACAGCTATATATACTCCTGAGAGTCCTGAACATGATTTTAGAATTTGTGTAATGAAAGAAAACTAATTAGAAGAGGAGATATAGTGGGGGACTGATTTTACTAATTCAAAATTACGAGGTCATTTTTGAACGTCAAATGTTTGATGCCCGCCAACGTACCAATCCAATTTATAGAGATGACTATAATTGAACAACTAGCAATTAGAGAAACATTGAAAAGAACTCAAAATTATATGGTCAAATGTTCACGTCTTATCGGATGCAAAAAAATATTTGTGCAAATGATATACAAGAAAACAAAAGTCTGATGAAAGATAAGTGCTACTGTAAAGATATTTGGAAGCTGACAAGGTCATTTGATGGATCTAACCATGGCATACAATATTGGTGCTGTTATCTCTTTCAATGTCTTCTTTCTTTCCAAGAATTTGACTGTACAAAGATATACAAACAATAAAATTTAAAACGACTTGAGAGATCTGGGGTCTCAGCCCTATATATGCTATGATTAGACTAAGGAAGCCCACGCCCTACAGATATTTGAGAGTGGCCACACACCCCCCACCCCCCCGCCCACCCCATCCCCTCCTAAAATCCGAAATTCTCTAGTTTACGCCTCATACATACAACTGATACTAGTTGTGTGAGGCTTTTTTTATCTCACAGATTGATGAATCTTACAAAATAAGCTCTTCATAAGACCCTATTGCTATTATTTTTCCTCAATCAGTATCCATCTTTTCATGTATGTCGATCTCTTGAAGATGTGATGCTTATCTGGGACCAGTGTCGGAGCCACATAGAGAAAAAAAATACTATTTTTACAAGGTTAAAATTATTTTTTATGTATATATAGAGTAGATGTTAAACTCCTTAAGCTTCTTCATATGTTTATTTTTTATATTTTTAACCCCCTCGGCGAAAATTCCATTCCGCCACTGTCTGGGACGCCTTTATTTTAGGAGAAAACGATGATCATGTTATGCTTTTTATCATCTTTCATCGACTGTCTTTAGGACAACACTGAGAGTCAAAAGACTTAATTAGCACATTACGGATCCCTTTTCAGCATCTGTTTCCCATCTAATTGTCGGGCACCTGTCTTCTCCAAACTGCATCAGACGTTTTCACTCTAAATTAATTGATCTTCAAATTAAAATTACAGTAATCTTAACTTATCAATAAGACATAAGTGCAGCAAATAACTTCTTATAATCGGTTAAACTACTACTAATAATATTAAAGAAATTTACGCTGTATATAAATTAATTAAATTCTATAACAAATCGAAAGATCATGAATAGTTGCTGAAATATGTCATACTAGAGTATCGCGACTCGAAATTAGTTAGTAAAGCAGTTTTTTCAAATCGAAAACTTAAATTAGTAGGATCATTTTTGGCTATTTTTCTTTGTGTTGTTGTAATATGTATGGACATTAGTATTTTAAATGGAAAGTTTGAATACAAATTACTGGTGATGCGCAGATTGGACGAGTCGAACAAATTTGAATTAGAATTTGCCAGCACTACACTGTGTAATGTTGACAAGACAAAGAAAGAGACAGCGGGGGCAGTTACGTTCCTAGTTGAAATACTAGAGAATGCAACACCATGGTCATATCTTGAAAAAATCATGCAAGATGATTAGACAATGACAATACTGTGAATAGAATCCTAAGCCAGCTGGTTCTTCCTTTCTATTTCTTTTTAGGTATCAGATAGTAAGTAATACCCTTTAACAATCCTTAATATAAGTTCAACTCTTTCTGGTTCATTTTTATAGGGAAAAACATGTTTAGTATGCTTATACCAAACACCAAAAAAGAATGGTAGTCATCATCAGTGGAACAAGGAAAGTACGTAAGAGGTGTAAAAATATGCATGATTAACGTTGATTCTCTATAGCATAATATCTTTCGAGGTTGTTTTCTACTGAAAAAATACCCATACCTAGAAGTGCACTATAATTGTCACGCATCCCTATGTATCATCAAATTTCTATAGTAAGTCATTGTAACTGCAGGTCTTATTCCTAATCAATAAACATGGATATCTTTTCTTGCAATTGCTAGTCTACTACTCAAATTTAAGAAATAAATAGTGATTTTAATTTGAATATTGTAATTCCAAATTAAAGATGTGTAAATGTCCTTTGAATCTTATGGTAATAAAATTACCATATAAAAAGGGACATTCTTTTAGAGACATACCAAAAATAAAAGTAAGACATTTAAATTGAGACGGTAGAAGTAGTATATATTAAACCCAATAATTCTCCCGCTTCAACATTATATTCATCGATTGTTACATTACAGATAGTCCCACCCCTGCCCCACCTCAGTTCCCCAAAATCCTCCACATGAAGTTTCCCCCATCAAATCATCAGCCATGTGACTTCTTCCAATGTTAAAACACCATTCCTATAATTCCCCCTACTTCCCAGAAAAAAGTACTACTACATCACTAGATGGACATGGAGTACTCCCAAAATCAATCAGGGCCACAACAAGATGATAAACAAGAAAACAATGGCCTCATTCTTGATCTAAGCCTCCTCTGTAATTGGGAACATGCAGATCAAGCACTCAAAACCAGTGATAATTCGCAAGGTAATGATGATGAAACAGAGCACCAGGTTTATTCATGTAACTATTGTCATAGGAAGTTTTACAGTTCACAAGCCCTTGGCGGTCATCAAAACGCACATAAACGAGAGAGAATTACAATGGCCAAGAGAAAGAAGAATATTGCTAATTCTAGCATGATGGCTTCTCTGCCTATTATGCATGGTTCCTTCCATAGGTCTTTTGGCATTCAAGCACACTCCATGATTCAAAAGGCTCCCATCTTTGGTGTACCCGCAATTCCACTGTCATATATGCATTCAGTTGGGTGGTCCAGAAGGCGGCTTCATCAGCTGCCGGCGATAGGTAGCCTGATTATGCCGGAAAGTCACCGCGTGGGAATGGCATCATTGGGTGACAGTGCTGCTAGGTTGAATGTTGGTTACTTGAACAAAATTCCAGCAATTGTTGGTTCTCATTTGAAGACTAATCAAGAGGATCTGAACAAGCTGGATTTATCTCTCAAACTCTGAGAGTAGTTACTGCGTTGAAGTAGTAGTAGTAATTTTTTATATATATTTTCCTTTTCGTTGGACTGTAGTTTCCTTCGGATATGTCTTCCTATAAAATTGCTATTAGAGTGGTAATAATGGTTCATTATTAGCCTAGGCGGATTATAAATGTTATTTTGGCTGCTGTCAGCCAAGCGGAATGCAGAGCATGTAGTACGGGTTTGGTTTGGCAGAACTTGTAGGGCTGTATATGTATTGATAAATTAAGTAAATATTTATTTATATGTAATAAATATGAGAGTTGACAATTTATCGTACGTTCACAATTTAATTTGACTACTTTTTTCATAAATTGTGAACGTACTTTTTATGTAGTTTTCAAATATGTAAATTTAATTATAAAATACTCGAAGAATCTATGTTTGAAATTGAATCAAAGAAAAAGTTGTTTGATTTTTCAAATAGGTCAATCCTCGTACAAATTGGGACGAAGAGAGTAAACTCAAAGTCCAATAGCAATAATAAGTTATGGATTCAGTAGCAATTGAGAAATCACCATAACCCATAAATTTTGAATCCTAGTTTAGCCTCTCTCTCGTATGCAAAAGACTTGATGCTCAAATCTTGCATCAAAGCTACAGCTAGCTTCTTGAAGACACAACGAGTTAACTTTAATTTGTAAGAAGCTTCATAGAAGTGTGAAATTGTAGAGTTCACAAGTACGAAGTGCATCTGTGCATGTTTCCTTAATGTTTCACAAAAGAAGAAACACTTTTGGTTGGACATTAAAACGGAGTCAAAATATCATCAGTTCATTTATGAGATACTAGAAATTTTGAATGCGTGACAAATGCGCATGTACACTGAATATCCGTACTGTTTGGAATTATTAACTAGTAGGACCAATATTAATTTTCGATACTATCTATATACATGCAATTATGCATATGGTGGGCAGAGAATGTTTCCTCTGAAGTCTTTCAAACGGTACTATTGCATTCAAATGATCCACCTTGTGGTTGTTAAAATAGACCATCTATTGAGAGGTCTTCATCATGGTTTGTGGAGACATGTGGAAAGGAAGTTGGATAATGACCCCATCTTAGCTTCCCCATCCCCACCCTAAAAAAAAAAAAATCAAAAAAAAATCAAAAAAACCTAATAATGATCCTTAATTTGAGCATGTCATAATCTCATAAACTTTATTGCGTGATTTTAAACATGAGTAGTCATTCTCAACAAATTGGTGGGACCAATCAGCCTTGTGATCCATCCAAATTTCAAACTTATGTGATGTTTTATAGTACTAATCTAGCTCACAAGGAACAACAAAATCAACCGACTTCCACTAACTACGTACAGCTCAGCAGAAGATATGTTTGTGTAGAGAGTACGTGACAATCAAATCTATTACTCCTTCAGTCTCAATTCACATGAAAGTTTTCAGAAGATATGTTTGTGTAAAAAGACAATTTATTCTTCAATTCACATGAAACTTTCATTTTTAAAAAGACAATTTATTCTTAATGAAATTATTTGTAACCACACAAATATCTGATTTAGTTTATATTACAAGTTTAAAAATCTTCATTTATTCTTAAACAGTCACATGATTAAATTGGGACGGTGGGAGTCCTATTAAGATCAAACTATGTATGTATATCAAAATCTAGAATGTCGATCAAGGTGACGTGCATGGTGTAGGGTTGGTGGGTTACGGAAACTGCAGAGAAGTAATGAAATATGTTCCTCCATAATTGTGTTTCCAAGAGCACAAATGATAACGTTGGCCTGGATTTTGTGTATAAATAATGGAATAATATAATTGTGACATTTGAGCTATAGCTTAGCAAATATTTATGTGTTAATACCATTTAGATTCTGTTTCAGCAGTGCTTGAAAACCCAATTTTGTCTTAGGCATTCTAGAATAATTAACCCAATTTGGCACATTTGGGCCTATTGAGTCAAAATCCAAATCCATCCCTTAATTCTTCATCCAAATGGCCCTAATTCCAGCCCTTTCCTGTATTACGGATTTAATTAGGTGTAGAGTAATCGCTTTTTAATAGTTGTATTCAGCGAATACAAAGCCCAATTTATAGTTATATGCTCTCCATATTTGCTGTTGATTAAACTTATTGCTCATTTCCCACAGGCTTTTTTATTATCTTGATTCTGATCAGCAGCTTGAAAAACAATTTTGTATGGTCAGTATTCATTTGGCACACGGCTGATCCAATATATCCAAATGGTCTTTCCTGTATTACAAAATTAGGAGCATTTGCTGTTGATTAAACTTATTGCTCATCCTCACAGTTCTGATCCAAAATAATTATTATTATTTTTTTGGCTTGAATTAATTCATTATTCTTGCGTCCCCGCCCCCACTGAGAAACAGGGATTTCAATTAAAATATACGAGGAAAAAAATTCAATGCCACATTAGTTAAAGTCCCATAGAAGTTGCACCAGATTTTGAATATATTTCTACTATATTAGAAGAGTGGGTTGAATCGTCGTCCACCCACTCTTCTAATATAGTTAAAATAAATTTTAAAAAAAATATTAAGGTGGGGCCCACTCTTTTACATATATTAGAAGAGTGGGTTGGATCGTCGTCTACCCACTTTTCTAATATAGTTAAAATAAAATTTAAAAAAATTAAGGTGGGGCCCACGTGAACAATTAGGAGATAATTGTAAAAAAAAATAAAAGAGAAATTAAATAAGGTGGGGTCCACGTGAAGAAGTAAGAGATAATTGCAAAAAAAAAAAGAAGAAAAAAAAGGTCATTTAAATAATGATAATAAATTCAGAAAATGGTAAAGGTACGCTTAGAGAAAATTTAAAGAAGAGAAATTCATGAAAAAAGAAATAACGATTTAAATTGAACACAAAAACAGCTAAAGAAGTCATAAAAAAGTTATACCTTTGGGTATAAGTTTAGACACATACGTCTCACACAAATAATGAGGAATAACATCAAGAAAATGAAATATAAACGGTCAAAAAACGTATACACATATTTTCTTAAAATGATGAAGTTGGTCTATACTTAAAAATTTAAGATTATGAATATGCTAACACATGAAACGTTTTTCGGTGTTATTGGTAAAGAGATGATGGATGGAACTTGGTAGGAGAAGGTGTATTTCAAATCTTTCAATCGAGAACCAAACCAGAAAGTCATATATGGGAGAAGTTGACTAAGTAAAATAATTTATTGATATTTTCAATTAATTGAATTATAATACTTTTTATAATAAAAATTTCATAGTTATATTACTAAAAGGTACTCTCTCGTTCTAATTTATGCGACATATTTCGATTAAAAGATAAAGTTTACAAAAGAAAGGAAAGATCTTTGAAACTTGTGGTCTAAAACAAGTCATAGGTATTTTCGTGGATTTAAATTATTTCATTAAAGGTAAAAAGGGAAGTTTCAAGTTAAATGATTTCTAAACATAAAAATATATCATTCTTTTTAAGAAAAGCTAAAAAAAAAAGTGTGAGATTATTTTTGTGTTGGGCACGTCATTTAAAGACTTTATTATCATCTAAGTACATACATATGAACAACATATATATGCACTGTATACTCACTAATAATGTATGGAAAATGATGTGTAACTTTAAAACATAAGATTGGATAAGATGGAGTAACTAAGAGCTCGTTTGGAAGGGCTTATGGCTTTTAACTTGTAAACCAAAAGTCATAAGTTATGAATTGTAGCTTATGATTTTTGGCTTATTTTTGTCATTTTGGCATAAAAATAAATGCTTAAAAGTATTTTTTTATTTTACTCAAACATTACAAAAGTACTTAAAAGCTATTTTGACTTAAAAACACTTAAAACAAGCCAATCCAAACGGGCTCTAAGTAGGGAATTTTCATAGAACCAAATGTGGTTGCATTAATCATCTTTTAAATGACAAGATTAAATTGAATCTTTCCTCTTGAGATCTCTTGAGTAAAGGTAAAAAGACTAGTGTTAGGTTCTAAACGAAAAGCATTTGACTTTCATGGGCATTCTAAGCAGCAGCAACAACAATAACATACTCAGTGTAATCCCACACTTTATTAATATTATTAAATTTAGCTCATTTGTTTTTATCTTTATTAATATTATTATAATAGAGTAAAATACTCATTTGTTTTTATTTACCTGCTTCAGATCAATTAAAACTATTTCATGTCAAAATTGTGAGAATCAGACTAGATGATATTCAATTTGTCATAATTTCACATTAAGCAAGTCAAAAGCAGGTACCGATAATTATTCTTCTGGACAGGAATTATTTAAAGGTCCTTATCCAAAAAAAGCCATCCATGTTCGTTGTTTCCAATCAATGTGTCTCCCTGACAAAGATGTTTAAGCCGAAAAATTGAGATACTATTCGAAGGATTCACAGACTTATATCTTATGGATTTTGAGATCAAACCGAAAAATATACATGCTGTTTAATTTCTTGATATCACACGACAATTTTTCAGATTCTTTTTGGAGTCATTTAGTTGTAAAATTGCTGATAATTAAACTCCCTAATGTTTGTTTCATAGGTACTAGAAAAGATATTCATAGGTACTAGAAAATATAGTTAAAGACATAAGTTTCCTCTCAAAACCAGTCATGCTATCTGGTCTCTACTTTTAAGAGATTACTAGGTAATTTATCCGCGCTTCGCGCGGTCATAAATAACCTCAATAAGCTTAAGATAAATATCGGTAAAACAAAAGACATTAAGAACATCTCAACAAAATTAGATGATTTGACATTATTACATATCTTAAAGCTTGTACATATACAATGAATGATTTAAAAAGTTTTGATTTCAATTTTGTCTTTTACATATTTTTCGGAGCGTAACATTTATTTATTGACATAACTATCTTTATTCTCAATATTGATTGATTTTTCATGAAATAATTAATCATCATTTTTTTTAATCTTTTTATACACGAAAAGCATAGCATTAATAGAGATACAATATACTCTCTTTTTTCCCAAGAATTTCATGATGTTAAAGTTTCTAAGATTATCATCAATTAAAATTAATGGTAAGTTTAAATAAGTCTGACCAGTTAATAAATGATACAGAAGAAATTTTGAATAAAAGCTAAGTTAATGATTATCTTGATCGGAAATTGCTAGGCAAAATCTTCACCCCTCAAGTCATTTTTTGAATCTTAGCATTAGTTCAATTCTTTGGCTAATAACAAAATGCAAAGAGGAAAAAAAAAAAAAAAAAAGCAAAATACAAAGGCAAAGTACTAAGAAAAAAAAGACAAATAGATTGCATATAGTTAATAACTGTGATTTACTCTCCTAAACAAAGCTCAATCGTTAATTTAGAAATGCATCTTCAACATTATTATTATTATTATGATAGAAAAAGAGACGAGAGAACTACGAGGACATGAGTAAAAATCATCATCTTAAGGATTTAGCGTTTAGAAACGGAGTTAATCATTTAGCACTATTCGAGGGCTAAATTTTCAATTCATAAATTTACTTCAAAACTATTATTCTAGGAATGAATGACATTACCAAAGCTTGCAGTCGATACATTTCTCATACAAACACTTTCACGAGACATGAATATAGTTAACAAAAAGAACATGTGATTTTGAAATGAAAAACTCCTCGAAGATCTTTGAATATAGAAATAATATGAAGGAAAAGGTGAACTGCTCGGCTCAAATTTATCTGTAATTATGTCGGGACCAAATAATCTTGCCAAAGCTTTTTTGTAATCAAATAAAAATAAGCATTACATTAGATTCCTTCATATTTTTTGAGTAAATATTAAAAATAATATACACTACTAAAAAATCATTATTTTCCCACTAATTTCGCAAAATTTTCAGTGGCTATTTCCCACTGAATGTCGGTGGGAAAAATATAAATAGTAGAGTTTTCACACAGAATGTCACACTCCAAAAAGACAACCCGACCCTTACCAGGACAGCGAACCCGCCTTCTCGTTATACTCATAATCTTTGACTCTTAAATCATGAAATGAGTAAGGCTTTTCAAAAAACTGTGATTAACGCATAATGATACTCTCCTAAACAAAGTCTCTAACATAAATCAAGATACCATAACATAGATACTCGACTCGGCAACACTCCGGAAGGAAATCGTTAATTAATATCCTCTACTCATCCGTACACACACATGCATCTTCAAGAAGGGAACATTATTGAATTATATAGATAAGGAAGGTAATGGAATAAGAGAGAAAAGAGAGGCGGATGTCATGCATGCTCGAACTTTTTAAAAAAAACTTTTTCTTACATACATATATATAACATCATCGTCAAAACGTACCCGGCCTTTTTAGGACTCGGTGTGATGTTAGGACTCGGTGTGTAACGTTTCGGGACTCGGTGTGAATCGATCGGTGGTTGCACAATAGGTGCCGTAATCATGTGAGAAAATACATACATATATATTCGAGGCCAAATAAAAGCTATAAATACATCGGAGTGACGTAAGGTCGGTAACCTCCAATTTTTATTATGGAATTATCATCACTATATCTCTTGAAGGAACAATTATTATAAGGTGAGATCAACAACAATGAATAAAATCGAGAAAATCATGAAATAATCTCAATAATCTCATAATAGTATTAACATCATAAGCTTTGGAATTTCTAGAATTAAAATCATCACCATCATAATCATCATAGAAACATTCATCTTTAACATCGTCATTCATATTGTAAAAACATGTCCGTTGTTGTTGTCATAAAAGCTTATAGAATCATAAATCTTTGACTCGGAAAATAGGGACATTTTGAAAAATATCTATGGATTATCAAGAAAAAGTCATGCCTTTGAATCATAAACTCTATGAATCATGAATTTCTTTGAATAAGAATATTCTTTTAAAACATTTATGGATTCATAAAGGGATCATGGGACATTTGGAAAACACCTATTGGATTCATAAGAAAGGAATCATGCCTTTAGAAGAAAGGGACTAACCTTAACATACCTTTGGAGCTTACTCTCCCGACTTTCCAACTTTTATCGCGCGATTTATTTAGGATTGTTCGTCATCTCATAATCTACATAGGCAACCAGTCATATTATCATTAGGCTCATTGTCACACTCTTATCTTAAGTCTCTAAATAAATTCCTTTAAGATGCCGTAATCGGACAACATCTCCCTATTTATATGCCTGGCTCCGAATTCTCAATACCAACAATCAACAACCAATAACAACAACAGAAACAACAACAACCTCATTACTATCAAAATATTCCATCAAATACTAGATATTTTCTCCAACTCCTCCACAAACGAATTTGCTACATAATTATTCCATAAATTTATCTCTATAAATAAGCCTTAAATGATACCAAAAGAGAAAGATTCATACCTTATATACGATATCTCCAATACTTGCCTTACTCCCAAGCCACAAAAATAACACAATATTATAATATTAACTATACCGCGGAACGAATCCGCAGATTTTTACTTAACTCGCGTTGGAATTTAATGGAGGGAAGGTTGGAGAACTTTCTCGAATTGTTGGGAAATATTTTTTCCACCGAAAATGAGGGGTTAAACCCCTTTATATAGTTGCTCCGAAGTCAAAACATAAAATTCGTTTATCATTTAAATTATTTCGAGACCTAAAACTTTTATACACCGATCTCTTTATTTGCATACTTGGATATGTCCAAAACTCCATGATCTGTGTAACTTATCCAACATCCCAAACTTAGCAAAACTTATTTTATTTTTTTCCGATTCGTTTAACCTCCAACCTTCGCGACACTTACTTATCACTTGTTGAACATAACATAAATACTTATAACTTCAAACATAATCCTGTCCTTTGAGCTTATGTGACTAACCTATGATGCAACTTAACGCACGAAAATACGAGATGTAACACAGAAAGTTTATGAAGTTTCCCAGCGTTTCAATGGGAACCTCTTTCCCCATTATGCATTTTCCCAGTGAGATTGTTCAGTGGGAATGAGATGGGAAAATAATATTCTATAGCACAAATTTTCCATTGAATGCCAGTGGAAAAAATCTTTTTTTCTAGTAATGGTATAGTTTATTATGCATTATCAATGAAGTATATTTAAGTTTTATCTATTAAGAACTTTTCAAAATTATAAAAGCATTAGTTAACAAATTAAATATAGAAAAGAAGGAACAAAAACAAATGTCGTTTAAAACCTAAAAATAAAATATAATTACCATCTAATCTAACAGTTCTATATTCTTTTTCTCTCATACTAAAATGAGAGTGTGTACTCTTCTAGATTCCGACATTGAATCCCTTTTAAAATAATGGATATGAGTTTTCTTCTAAATTCATACATTGCATCCATATGAGTTTTCAATCATCTATGAGCAGAAGTAAAAAGCTTAACTACCTCAAATTACCAAACAAACTACAACATAATTGGCGGTTGAAGATGATGTTTATTAACTTACCTTTTCTCAAGCTTTTACTCCTCCCACTCAGTTTACATATATGATAATAAGTTTTTTTGTGTCCAGTATAAATAATCACCAAACTTGCCATTAAAAAAGGCCTAATAATTCAAATAATTCTCAATAAATGATTTCCTCTCTCTAAACTAGAATATTATTGAATTTATTGATGTAATAAGTGATGTTTTTTAGTTTTTTTAAATCAAAATTTTAAGTTATATGATCATATAGTGTAAAAAAAAGTTGCTCTATAATTGTAACATTATTTTCTTAAATTATCACATTACATCTCAACTTAGAAATATCTACAAACTTTCAATGCATTTATAGATTAATGCTTCGTTAATTACCTTTTAAATGTCTAATTGAATATTTGTATTTCTTGGCTCAACTTTTAAGATGCACCTTAGGTTGTAAAAACCTCTAGACTTTCTGTTATCTATGACCTTCACGAAATACTTTTCTGATTGTAAGAGAAAGTTACTCGTTGAAAAACTAAATTCTAGACAAATTTTTTCGCTAAACCTACAACATGAAAATGAACTCAAATCATTGGACTAAGACTAAAAGTAGAAAGGATTTTTCTACGTTTACCTTGGGTATCCAAAATCTGAAGTTGAACCTTGACGAAATACTTTTCTGTTTGCAGGAGAAAGTTACTCGTTGATAAACTGAAATCTAGATAACCTTTTTTCTAAAGCCTACAACATGAAAATGAACGTCTAATCAGAAGTAAGACTAAAAGTAGAAAGGATCTTTGTGCAGTTGCCTTGGGTATCCAAAATCTGAAGTTGAACACTCTAAATTATTTCAAAATATTCAGAGATAAAAGTACTTAATTTTGTGACAAAAAATTCAGTATCACATGAATAATTTCATAATCAAGTAATATCCAAAAATAAAGAATGAGAATTATACAACAAAAATTGTAAATTTGAGAGTAAATATCTTAAAAGGTCACTCAACTTTGAGAAATTATTTAGCAAAGTCATTGAATTTTGCTACATATCAATAAAATCATTTAACTTTGGCTTTTACTCTCATAAAATCACTGAACTAAATATGTCATCAAAAAAATATGACATGACAATATTAATTAATTTTTTTATGCCATGTTGACATGGACCCCACAAATTAAAAAAAAAAATCATATTTTAATACCTCAGCATCCATCCACCAACCCTTCATTTAAAACTCATTTTCTTTGTTGTTTCTACCTTATTTTTATATGTGCTCTTATTCTTTTCTTGAAATTATTTTCTTATTTATTTATTGCACTGTCCTTCTTTTTAGCTTCTGCAATCTTTCTTTTCGTCTCTATTTTCTTATCTTTCTACTTTGTGTACGTATATCTATTTAATAGATAAGACTTACTCATACAAGATATTTACACCAAATCAATATGTATGAATTTTATTATAATTAAGAAATAAATAAAATAAAAATACATATTAATTAATCATAATTAAAGAATATATAGAAACACGTGAATGTTATTATTGGTCTGGCTGAAAGGAAGAGGCCACATAGGACCGGTTGGACCCTTTCCTTTTGTAAGCAACAACATTTTTTTTTTTACCAAAAAAAAATAAAAAATTTGGTTAATATACGTAGGAACTAAGGTTAAAAATAAATTCGTTGGCATTAGTGTGTTCAATGAGTCAATTGAAATTTAATAACTTAGCTCTCACGTAAAGTGTCTAAAGTAATAGATTAAATTTTAGAAAAAACTGAAATGTATATCCAAAATTAAAATATGAATTTATTTTATTTTATTTTATTTGTGGAGTCCATGTATACATGGCATAAAAAATTGATTAATATTGCCATGTCAAATTTCTTTGATGACACATTTAGTTGAGTAATTTTATGAGAGTAAAGGCCAAAGTTGAGTGATTTTATTGATATATAGCAAAGTTTAGTTACTTTGCCACATAATTACTCAAAGTTGAGTGACCTTTTAAGATATTTACTCTAAATTTGAAAAAAACTTACCGTATGCTATAACGGTGCACTCCATAACAACCTTTGCAGAGAAGAACTCATGTGGTAAAGAAGATCAAGTAAGAGGAGTAAACAAAAGTGTAGTTATCGCAATTATTCAAAATGTTGAAATCATTCCAGTATACTGTTCCATTATTAAGTTAGGCAACGTTTCATTCTTTCCGAAAGGATGCGAATTTAATATTTTCTAATTTTTAAAAATAGAGTAAAAAGGCAAAAAAATGATAAAAGCCTTTTTAAGCTTTTAAGGCGTGACACGTCACCGGGTCTATGTCCTGCAATTATATATATATATATATATATATTCAATTTCTTCAGAGATTATAAAGCATATACCAAGAATATCAAAAGACCATTCACATGTATACATGTAACAAAGTCTAAATTCCCCTTCACTCCCTAAACCTTAGGCGATGAAGGCTGTATTCAATTGATGTTATAGGTGGAAAAGAAAATATTTTGTTAAGTAAAACAAAAATGCCAAAAGCCCTAGAAAAAAAAAACATTTAAAGTTTACTAATCATAAGGAAAATAATGACCCTCAGGGTCTAGTCTAGTAATCAATAAAATGAATTGAGAATTATGACTTCTTAGGTTAAAGGTCTAGTCTAGTAATCAATAAAATGAATTGAGAATGACTTCTCAGGTTAAAAACTTTCTTCCTCTTAATTTATAGGCAAAAGTCATAGACAGCCCTCTAAACTTTTTCACATATTTCTCATGGCTACCTAAATCTAAGCTTGTTCTAATTTGACACCTAAACCCCTCCGAATTTGTACCATTTAGACACCTTTTTTACAATCAGCAAAAACATAAATGTGTGTATTACATTCGCGGTGACGTGGAAAAATGACCAATTAAAAAATGATATGTGGCATTGGGTCCAAAATAATTATAAGTAAAAAAAAAAAAAAAATCATCTGCACCCCCCCCTCCCCTGCCCCGCCCCCAAACCCCTGCCAACACCACCCCACCCTACCATTCCCCTTTCTTCTTTCTTCCTCGTAGAAAGATAAATCTCCATTCCACTTCCAAGATAAATCCCCCTCTCCCCTTTCTTCTTCCTCCCTTCCAAGCTCTAATATTTTAATTTAATGTCTAATAAATAGTTTATGGATAAATAACTTATCATTTTAAGGATGAATTAATGGAGTAATGAAAGAAATAAATTTTCGTAGAAAATGTTGGATATTACAAAGGTTGGGTTTAGATCTTATTTTTTGGGGGTGGTTTTCGGTGGAAAATAAGGGCGTTAAGGGGTCTGTTTAAGGTGTAAAGTGGTAACAATGGTGGGTTGTTGGTGGTACAGTGGTGCCGGGTTGAAGGGTTTAAGGTTTAAGGAACAGTGGTGGTACAGTGGTACGGTGATGTTGAAGGGTGGTGTTTAGGGTGGGTTAATGGTTTAAGGTTTAAGGAACAGTGGTGGTACAGTGGTACGGTGATGTTGAAGGGTGGGTTAATGGTTTAAGGTTTAAGGAACAGGGAAGCCACGGGAGGGTGGCGACGGTGTGGGGTGGAGATGGTGATGGGTCTGCTTATGGTGAGTAAAAAAATTGAAGAAGAAAGGAAAAAGCTATTTAAAATGAAGAAAGGGGGAGATGAGGGAGCAGTGGTTTGTGGTGGAGGGATTGGAGTTCGCCAGTGGCGGCGGTGTTAGTGGCGGCAGCGGGAAGGAGAAAACGTGAAGAAGAAGGAGAAGAAATAAAAATAAATGAAAAATAGGGTAAATAATGTCTTTCACGCTCCTCTCTTGGGTGAATTACACACACTTCGCCACATCAGCAAAAGGTGGCTAAATGGTACAAATTCGGAGGGGTTTAGGTGTTAAATTGGAACAAGCTTAGGTTTAGGTAGCCATGAGGAATATGTGAAAAAGTTTAGGGGGCTGTCTATGATTTTTGCCTAATTTATATATATGCGATAAAGGAAAAATGAGAAAAAAAAAAAAAAAGAAAGAAGAAGGACATAAGAAGACGGGGACAAATATGTTGCATTCTCCTTGAAATTTTTGGAAGAAAACGACAAGGTGAAAACTAATCAGTAACGGTGGAAAATTATAAGGATTCTCATTCATTTCTTCACACTACACAACTAAACATGCTACATAAAAATCAAGCCACCATCTCAACACAACACACACACTGGACAAGCCACCCAAGTAATTGGAATTGGGTGTAATTACACAAGATCAAATTCACCTTTGTTTGACCACGGGTAATTACACGATTAGGTGAGAATTGGGTGTAATTGAGAGGGCGTAATTACACTCTCCAATTCTCAAGGGGAGAGAGAGAGGGGAGGGGCACAGAATTGGGTGTAATTACACCCAAGTGTGTAATTACGGGGTTACTTTTAATTTATTTCTTTTTAATTTTATTTTAATTTCTTTTCTTTTTTAGTTTATTTTTTATTTCTATTATTTAATTTATTTTTTATTTTATTTTAATTTCTTTTCTTATCTAATTTATTTTTTATTTCTATAATTTAATTTCTTTTTTATTTTTACTTTTTAATCATTTGTATTTTTTAAAATATATTTTTCTTTTTATAGAATTTATATTTCATTTCCTTTCTTCTCATTCCAACCTTTACTTCTTGTGGTTTTATGTAATTGCTCGTATTTTTTATTTTTTTACTTTATTCATTTAGCATAACCGTGCTAATATTCTAATTTTTGAAACTACATCTCTTAATATTAGAAAGAATGAGTCATTAGTAAACTTGGCATATAAAAAGTACGTTATTAAAGTAGAATTTCGTTGTGAATGAGGTTATTGACTTATATTTTCCCTTTCTTTTGAATTATAGGAATATTTACTTATGTTACGTTAAAACTTACTTATGTAACGTTAGAATTTGACATAAGAGTATTATGTTAAAAATATTCTTTCGGATTTTGAAATTAGGTTATATTTTCGATTCTAAAAATATTTGCTTTAGTACTATTGACTTGTTATTTCATATTACATGTTGTTTATTTTTCACTTACAGTTGATAGAATTATTGTCAAACATTTGAACAGTGTTAATGGCATTATATTTATAAATATTCTTTTTTTGTCAAACATCCAATCCCATGATGTTCTCACAAAAAAGGTATGCTTTTAATTTTTAAAATCAATTAAAATAAAAATATTATTAAATTGAAAATATATATGAATTATTTTTTACAATATTAGTTACAAAAATATGATTATTAATTAATATATTTTCAAGAAAAAATGTATTATTAAATAACTAATCTAATATCATTTATAAAGGCACATATTTTTTAACTATTAATTTTAAATTTTTTATAATTAAATTTTTGTTTTAAATTATACTAACTATATAATTACACTTGTGCAACCAAACAACACGCTTGTAATTACACTATGACAAACAAACAGGTCGTTATAATTACAATACTGTGTAATTACTAGGCTGTGTAATTACACCAATTCCAATTACCAAGTGGCTTTCCAAACAGGCTCTAAGTACTTTCTTTGTCCCAAATAAATGGCCTTACTGTTATAGGGAAAATCAAATAGGTTTTTCAAGTAAGTTGTTTTAGATGTCTAATTTTTACATATTTTTTTCTTTTTATGTTTTTACTTGTAAGAATATTTTATCTGTATATGTATTTTTTGTTCTTGTTTCTTCTAATTATGAAGTTTTATCATAAAAGATCCAAACAATCAAAATCCAAATTTTAGAAAGTTAGATGTATTTATCATCGGCTTCATTCTTATTGAGATGGAATGAAGACGACTTTGTCCATAGATTACAAAAGAAATAATTATAGTAGAATTATGGAACTTGAAAATGTAAACAAGGGCATTCCTTGGATTGTTTCACTAGTTGCTTGATGAAAATTTGCAAATACCAAAAAGAAAAAAGAAAAAAGAAAAAAAAAGAGAACTTCAATAGTTATACTTTAAGTAAAACATAAAAGTACTAATTTAAATATGTATTTCAGCTCACTTGATTCGACGTTTTTACACACAAAATTCAGTTATCACATTTTGTGTTTTCCAGAGAAAGTTCATTTATAAAATATTTCAATTTTTACCAACTTATTTTCCACTTCAACCTCAATACTCTATGTCTAATTTGGCGTGTCTTTCAGTATTTTCATTTTTTTCTTGTTTGATTAGTCATATTATTTTGAAAAACACTGCCCTATACCCACGCCCAGCCCTCTTCTTCTCCTATCTTCTTTCTCTTCTCTCCTTCCTTCTCTCTGGTGTTCCCCGCTGCTTTTTTTCCGCCCCTTGGGGCCCGCATCCGGATCCGACAGATTCGAGTTTTCGGGCGTGAACAGTGATTCCGGTGTGAATAGTGAAGCGCGTGGCGAACAATTACAACATCAATTAGTCATTAAACTTTCATTCTCATCATGGAGTTGGTACCTCTAAGCGATATTAATCCATTCCTCTTTTTTTTTTTTTTTTTTAATTCTCTGTCTTTTATCCTTGCATCTAATTTACATTCTTGCATTACTTATATTATTTTTGTCGTAGTAGTTACACTTTCATCTAGATTATTGCTAACTTGTGTTTTAATATTGATTCCTGCCTGTTTGAGTAGTTTATATTTGCTTTACTGGCTTTGGTAGACAATGGTGGACTAGGGTCATGTTCTCGGACTGGGGTGAGGGTTGGAAGGGGTAGGTGGGTTAAGAGAGTCTCTGAAGTACGCGAGTAGGGTCTTGAAATATTGGGACTCTCAAAAACGAAACGTCGAACTAGTTAAGAGTCTTAAGAAGAGGAGGATTAATATAGCTTGTGTCCGGGAGACTAAATGGGTAGGATCCGGGGCTAAAGATGTGGACTATAAGTTATGGTTCTCGGAGTAATAATAGGAATGGGGTAGGCATTTTAGTAGATAATGACTTAAGAGACCAGGTGGTAGGGGTTGAAAGGGTCAGTGATAGGATGATGACGATTAAGGTGGTCGTTGGAGGGTTTATTTTCCACATTATTAGTGCTTATGCGCCGCAAACGGGCTTGGGCGAGGAGGAGAAAAGACGTTTTTGGGAGGATTTGGACGAGATAATGGGAGGTATACCGCCCACTGAGAAGCTATTCATCGGAGGAGATTTCAATGGGCATATTGGGTCAATTTCGGGTGGATTTGACGATGTGCATGGAGGTTGTGGTTTCGGGGACAGGAACGGAGGAGGATTTGCACTGTTGGATTTCGCAAAAACCTTTGGGGTACATGGTGGTAGCGATTCGAGTTTCCGGAAGAAGGAGGAGCGCTTGGTAATCTTTCGTAGTTCGGTGGCTAAGACGCATATAGACTTTTTACTCCTTAGGAAGGACGATAAAGGTCTTTGTAAAAGGTAATTACACCCCGTAATGTGATTAGGTGAGAATCTAATGACCCTATTATTTAATTTATTTTTTATTTTATAAGCTCTTGGTGATGGATTTGGAAATCAAGATGAGAAGAAGGAGGTCGTGGATGACGAACCTAAGATCAAATGGGGGAGTTTGACCATGACGGGTGCATCCTTAATATTAGAAAGGAGATGGGGGAGAAGTTGAGGGCATGGGAGCATTTTCCCTTTCTTTTGAATTATAGGAGAGTAATGGGGAGGTGACCGGCTTATGTGTGTGGAATAGGACGGCCGGTTGAAATTAGGTTATATTTTCGATTCTAAAATATTTGCTATTGACTTGTTATTTCTAGAGAGGTCTTTGATAGGGTCTCGAAGGGTAGGCATTATATTTATAGTGGTCGGACCGATGTTCTCACAAAAAGGTGGTGGAATGAAGAAGTTCAAGAGAAGGTGGAAGCAAAGAAGGTGGCGTATGCGAAGTTGGTAGACAACAAGGATGCTGAGGAGAAGCATACGAATATGGAATTGTATAAGATGGCGAGGAAGGAGGTAAAGTTAGCGGTTACATCGGCAAAGACAACAACTTTTGAATGCCTGTATGCAGAACTAGAGGACAAAGGCGGCGATAAGAAGTGTATTTCTTTGTCCCAAATAAACTTACTGAGGCGAGGGAGAGGAGTCTAATTTTTACGCGTGACTTGGATCAGGTGAATTGCATCAAGGACGAGGATGGCAGGGTACTGGTGGAGGACGCTCTCATTAGACGGAAATGGCAGTCATACTTCCATAAACTCTTGAACGACAAAGGGGATAGAGACATTGTGTTGGGAGATTTGGAGTACTCCAAAAAGAAAAAAGAAAAAGAAAAAAAGTGCCGTGATTTTGGATATTGTAGGAGTATAAAGGTTGAGGAAGTTAAGGGTCTTGTTCGTAGTATAAGTAGGGGAAGAGCGAAAAACACTGTTTCAGACCGATGAGATTCTGTGGAATTTTGGAAAAGCGAGCGGGCGAGGTTTGAAGTGGTTGACTCGGTTATTTAATGTCATCTTTAAGACGGCTAAGATGCCGAAACTTAATGGCATGCGGTACGATGATTCCATTGTACAATCGATTCCCGCTCGTTTGACATTTAAGTTAAGTTGCAACAACTACGGACCATGCGTATGAAAGTGTGGGAAGGGTGGTGGAGATGAGGGTGAGGAGAGGCGTGTCCATCTCGGAAGCCCATCGAACTAGTTAAGGTTCGGATTCATGCAGGCGCTCGGACTACGAAGCTATTCATCTTGTAGGGGAGGCGGGGAGGAGACGCAGTATAGGGAGAGGAAGAGGGACTTGCACATGGTATTCATCGACCTAGAAAAAGCATACGACAAAGTGCCGAGAGAGGTTCTATGGAGATGCTTGGAGGCTAGAGGTGTACCTGTGGCGTACACTAGGGCGATCAAGGACATTTATGATGGGGACAAGACCAGGGTAAGGACTATGGGAGGAGACGCAGAGCACTTCCCAGTGGTGATAGGGTTGCACCAGGGATCAGCTCTTAGCCTATTTTTATTTTCCTTAGTGATGGATGGATTGAGGCGGCAAATTCAAGGTGAGGTGCCATGGTGTATGTTATTTACGGATGACATAGTCCTGATTGACGAGTCTCGCGGCGGAGTTAACGGATTTGGAGGTTTGGAGACAAACTGCGGAGTCTAAAGGGTTGAGTTGAGTAGGATCAAGACGAGTACTTGGAGTGCAAGTTCGGTGATATAGTGCGTAGACGACGTGGAAGTGAAGTTTGGCACCCGGAGTCATACGGAAGAAAGATAGTTCAAGTATCTTGGGTCTATTATACAAGGAAATGGGGAGATTGATGATGACGTCACACACGTATTGGTGCGGGGTGGATGAAATGGACGCTTACTCTCGGAGTGTTATGTGACAAGAAGGTGCCACCCAAAACTTAAAGGCAAGTTCTACAAAGCGGTGGTTAGACAAGTATGTTGTATGGGGCGGAGTGTTGGCCGGTCGAAATCTCGTATTCGAGAAGATGAAAGTGGCGGAAATTAGAATGCGGCGATGGATGTGTAGGCACACTAGGAGCGATAGGATTAGGAATGAAGTCATCCGAGACAAGGTTGGAGTAGCCTCAGTGGAAGACAAGATGCAGGAAGCGAGGCTTGGTAGCGACGGTTTCAGAAGAGGTAGAGGTAGGCCGAAGAAGTATTGGGGAGAGGCGATTAGACAGGACATGACGCATTTCATGAAGACAAGAGGGACATGACTTTAGATAGGAGGGTATGGAGGACTCATATTAGGGTAGAAGGATAGGTAGTCGCGTTTATCCTTTCTTACGAGCGTTTATCCTTGATTGTATTGCTCTGTAGCTTTTGTCTCTTGATTTTTGCGAGTATATGTTGGTTTATAATGGCTTATTTACTTTCATTGTTTTCATTTTCATAATTGCTTTGATTTGTTTGCCGTATCGACCTTTCCTATGCTTTTCTTGGTAGAGGTCTTAGAAAACGGCCTCCTACTTAAGGTAGGGTAGATGCTGCGTACACTCTACCCTCCCGAGACCCTACGGTGTGGGATTCACCGGGTATGTTGTTGTTGTTGTTGTATTTTCTTTAGAAAAAAAAAAGTTTGATAAGTGACATTCTAAGCTCGTTGTCTCCTCCTCAACCCTCACCCATCGTCATCCCACCCCTCGAGACCCCCAAAGTCCCCGTTTCCTCCCTCATCCCACCCTCATACTAATTTCCTAGAATACATATAAATGCTCTTGTATCAATATTTTTGGATTGAGCTCCTCTCCATTTCCCTTCTCTCCATTTTCCCCAAGTTCTACCTTAGATTAGAGACACATGGCATGGGTTAGAATTAATGACTAAGATTTAATTGACTAAAACAAGGCCGTAACCATAGTTTATATAATTAATAACTTATCCATAAATATATTAAAATATTTTCTCTCTCTTCCTATTTTAATATTTCATCTTTTTTTCAATCATGACAACTCTTTAATGGTGATATTTTCTAGAATATAGACAACTCTTTTAGAAATATACAATTACCAATTAAATAATGGGGTCTATATTATGTGAATTAGTAAGCATCATAATTGAAAAAATGAAAAATATCACCAATTGAATAATGGGTCTATTAGGGAAAAAAAATTAAGTGGCAAAAAATAATCAGTTAAATCAGAAAAGATATTTTACTGGGTAGGAAAAGTAAATAGGAATAGAGACAAAATTATTCTAATATATTTATGGATAAGTTATTAATTATGCATGGTTAGTGCCTTGTTTTAGTCAATTAAATCTTAGTCATTAATTCTAACCCATGCCATGTGTCTCTAATCCAAAATAGAACTTGAGGAAAATGGAGAGGAGCCTAATCCAATATTTTTACTTATGTATCAAATACTAAAAATAAAGAAAAAAACTCACTTATTTTTCAAAAAAAAACTTTCATGAGAAACGTTTTCCTCAGTAGTACCAGACACGCCCTTGAACTCAAAAATAGTCCAAATGCCAACCAATTTTTTGTTAAATGGGGTAGAGTCCACAGTGCACCGAAGGGAAAGACAGAAATGTCTTTAAAAAAACAAAAGAAATCACAGATC
Source organism: Lycium ferocissimum (assembly GCF_029784015.1). NCBI lineage: Eukaryota > Viridiplantae > Streptophyta > Magnoliopsida > Solanales > Solanaceae > Lycium > Lycium ferocissimum. The sequence goes on along the minus strand of NC_081345.1, from coordinate 30,959,122 downwards.
ATCATTCCATAATACACTTCAGTCACCATTATAATACACACACAGAGACACACACTTGAGTTTAGAACAGTGTCAGCAAAGATTCCAATTTTCCAACCAATCTCTACTCTCTTTTTCTCACAACATATTTATATACCCAACCTACTCCTCTTCTTACACCAACCGGTAAGTACTGTCACTGTATCACCGCCGGTGGTACCCAGTGAAAAAAACAGTAAAAAAGAAAAAAGAAAAAGGAAAGAGAACCCACATTTGTCCTTCAATTATTTACCTACCAAGTACTAGTACTACCAACATATATATTTGAAATTCAATCATCGAAATTCAGAGTCTTTTATTTCTCTCTCCACTATGTGGGTATCAGAGTAAAGTGGAAGCTGAAATTTGCTCTGTTTTCAAGATGCTTTGCTGCAAGAATTCAGTACAAACTGGGCGTGGATCGGTGCCGGTGTACTTAAATGTATACGATCTAACTCCCATGAATGGTTATGCTTATTGGCTTGGTCTTGGGGTTTACCATTCCGGTGTTCAAGGTCTGTTACTCAATCTTGTACTTTAATCAATTTTTCATAGTTTATCAGATCTGTAATTCAAATCTGGGCTGAGTTAAAATAAATCTACTTTATCTTTTACTTGAGAGTCAATGTAAATAACACATCTTAACTATCATTTTTTTTTTTCGAGTTTCATACCCCAATTATCGGCTTCCTTCTCCTACCTGAGCACCAACATCTATCCCTTTTCCTACCTGAACTATTAGTTTCCTATCTAAACTATCAGTTTTTTTTTCCTACATGAACTATCAACGCGGGATACTAATTGGCATCTGATAACGCGGATTTGATATAGGCTTTGGCAAGTTTCAGTCTTTTTAATTTGTTATATTGTGAAATACCATGTATATATTCAGATATATATTTTAAAGTATCATGTATCCGTTCTGATATATATTGTGAAGTACTATGTATACACTCAGATTTATATTGTGAAAAATACTATGTATACATTCAGATATATATTTTAAAGTACCATGTATACATTCATATATATATTTTTTAAAGTACCATGTATACTAATACATGTGACATACCATGTATACATTCTGATATATATTTTAAAGTACCATATATGCATTCTGCTATATATTGTGAAGTACCATGTATACGTTCTGATATGTATTGTGAAGTACTATGTATACATTGTTATATATATATTGTGAATTGATAGAATGTATACAATGTATTAATTTCACACATAAGAAGGTGAACTAACTTTGGATTGTGCCCCTATTATTACGTTATATTAATTTTTAAGAATAATTGCGTGATTTTTAAGAATGGCCAATATTGCGTGATTTTAAGGGAAAAATATTATGGTCAGGATGAGGAGAAAGGACATTCCACTTAGCATGATTTTAGGGGTTAGACCAGATTGGCTACACAGTGCCATTATTTTTAGGCCTACTTTTGCTAAATACGTTTTGGGTCAATAGAATACCAATTTTATGTATGACTTGTACCTATATGTCAATTTCACATGTATTAAAAACACCTAGTTAAGTAGATGATGATAGTTTAAGTAGGAAAAATGAATAACTGATAGTTGGCCTAAAAATTTTCGATGTGTGTTTTAATACATAGATGGTGGTAGTTTTTTAATGATAACATTACATAAATGATGATAGTTTAGGTAGGAAAAGACATGAAAAGGGAACATGAAAAAGTGATAGTTCTGGTGTGATTTCAACAATTATCTCTTTACTTAAATAAACTGAATTATTGTCAGTAAAAGATTTGTTAATGGTGGGGGGTTATGTTAGCTAGTTCATGAAGTAGAGTATGCATTTGGAGCTCACGAGTATCCAACTACGGGAATTTTCGAAGGGGAGCCGAAAAAGTGCGAGGGATTTATTTTCAGGAAAACAATTTTGATTGGATGGACAGAGAAGACAACTGAGGAAGTAAGAGGAGTTATGGAAGAACTTGCTGATAAGTACAAAGGAAATGCTTACAACCTTATTACAAAGAATTGCAACCATTTTTGTAGTGATGCTTGTGTTAAACTCACCAGCAATCCAATTCCCAGTTGGGTTAATCGACTTGCAAGGATTGGTAAGATTTTCAGATTTTATGTCTCTCTCAGTAAGATTTATTGCTTCACTTATATTACACCTTTTTAAGAATAATTTTTAGTTTAGTTTAAAACTAGCATGTTCAGTTTAGTTCAAAGGTTTTTACTGACTTTATCCGTATCAACAAACAATTCGAAATACTTCAACTTTTTTAGAACAGATTGCTTCTAATTGTAGAGGAAGTTTTGCCTATCGAAATAAAATGAACCGAATATAGCGGGACCCAACTACAAGTAGTTGGATTTGAATCATGGTTGATTGATATTTTGTTGGACTTGGTGCATTATTGTTACTTTGTTTGTCCATATGTGGTTGAATCAGGAAGCTTCTGAGTAGTTTCATAGAAGTCTCGACGTTTGTTCTTACTTGTAATCAAGTTGAGAATGAATAGAACCTATTGAAGGACCCACAGTAGGAAAACAAAGTCCAGGAACTTTCATAGAAATGCATGCTGTAATAAAATTTGCTTATAGTGAGAAATGACATGATTTTTCGCAGCCATTTTGAAAGATTCCTACCAAGTTCAGCGGCTGCACAAACTCATGTTGAAGATTTTTTGCAGCATTTAACACGACAGGAATATTCAACATGAGTTTGGGCAGTCGTTGACGGTTGAACTAGTCTTCCGCATTTAATTCTACGGGTTATATTGTTATCACGTTTGAAAATTTAGTGTTCAACAACTTGCTGATATGAGAGACTTAATAACTTTAGTAATTATTGGTGTAGGTTTCTTTTGCCATTGTATCATTCCCATGAGCTTAAAGTCTACTAAAGTACGCCACCATCGGATGGAGGACAAGACAAGTGAAGGGGACAGCAAGAAACCTCAGAGCAGCTCGAATAACCCAACTCTGTCTTCAAATCCATCAGGTGAAGGGAACAAAAAACCTCGGAGCAGCTCGAAAAACCCGACTCCGTCTTCAAATACATCAGGTGAAGGGGACAACAAGAAGAAACCTCAGAGCAGCTCGAATAAGCCAACTCCATTTTCAAATCCTTCAACAGCTTCTTCGCAATCTCCTCCAATTGCCAAATCCACAAGTAGTAAAAAAACCAGAAGCCCGCTACCTCCATCTTCGCCGTTGACATCAGATTCAAATGCATCATAAAATTTCTTGATGCAGAAAGGCCATGCTTCATTTGATTCACTTTTATTCTTTTGCCCGTTCCTTCATAGGGCTAACAACCACTCGAGTAGCCTTTCAAAAGTTCAAATATTGTATATGCAAATGCTTTCAGTGAAATGAAAATCTAAAATATGCAGCAACAAGCAAATGAACTTTAATTCTTTTATCTATCAATAGGCTTATCACAATCATCGTACAAAAATAGTTGAACTACTTGAGTTCAAATGAACCTGAATTGAGTGGAATGGACATAGAGAAATATAGTGTCAATCAACCTTACTTAGAGTTAAGACATAATCGATTTGATTAACCACTCAACAATTCTCCTCATTTATGGACAATCTTGGGGAGAATACATGTTTCAACCAAGACGACACTTGAAACGAAGAGGAACTTTCACAAATCACAATGTGGTCACACTGATGAGGAAGTCACTGTTAATCCATCTGAAAAGGGGTGAAGAAAAAAAAATGTTATACTATGAGACAGAAAGCCTGTGAATGTTATGTGCTTTTCCTTTTAGAGAGCTGTTTTTGCAAAGAGAGATTATTTGCCTTTCAGCAGCTTTGGACAAATCAGATCACTTTTTCTTTTGATATTTCCAAACAGTCACATTTGTCTCCAATTGTTATTCTGGTGAACCTATTCTTTAGTCCCAAAGGCCAATACTATACCTGAGAGGTGACCTTAAATTGACCAAAAGATATCATCAATCACTTTATTCAAAAGTTCCAACCACATTGTTGGTGCTGTTAATGTTTTCATTCATATCATTTATCCTATAGTATATGTTCAACTTTTCTCGCATGAGTACCTAAAAGCATGTAATAGACCAAAAAGAAAAAGACAAAAGCTATTAATGGAACTGAAAGGAATCTAAGATAAATGGCTCCCCTTCTCCTTCCTATTAAGAAAGGATAAGGAAACATCACAAGTTCTAACTTATTTACAAGGAAAAGGGTACATAACTGTGAAAAAGCAACAAAAGCAAATGAATAGCACTCAAATAGGAGGGGAAAGGGAAGAATGCTAAATAAAAACATTAAAAAAGCCCTGGAGAAGGTGATAAGAAATTCAGCAATGACTAGAGTATTCTCAAAATTTCATTACATATACAAGTGCAAACTTCCGCTGTAAAACAGAATGGGCAAAGCTTGATGAATAGGTAGGTATGATACTACCACTGAAAGTTATAGATGTAAAAACAGGGAGCATCCGGGAAATCGCATATACTGACCTCTTCAGGGATGGGTGCCTTAAATGTGGAATCATGGAAACTTTAGCTGACTTAAATATGGTATCACACCAGCTTGCTAAACTTGATTTGTTGATTTCCACTATCTTCAGACATAGCAAACTGCATCTCTCTTCAGCCTAGACACAATAAACCAACCTAAAGGGAATCAAACATCCATGAGTTACAAGTTACAACTTACAGCTCTGGATTCCTGGTAACAGTAAATGCCAGGATCCACGCGAACCATGTTGTTAAAACCTAAAATTCAGGGGATACTTTGCCTCAATGTAAACCAAGGACAAAGTTCTCTAAGCTGATACAATATAATCTATCAAACATGAAGGTTTTATGTGACACTGGCATGTTTTCACCATGACATATGTGAGATAGAACGTTCAAATTTATATCATCCAATGACATAAAATAAAGATCCGGTTCCATTACATAGTAGTCCCAGTCCCCATTCCAATCCTGCCATAATGAAATTAAATATTTCTGAACTAGGTTACAGAATGAGAAGTTACTAGACACATATTAGCATACATCTAGCAATATTAAGAATAAATAACTTTCCACCTCACTTGTTGAACTAACTTATCTTCAACAAGGAAGATTATTTGTAATTACTATACCATAATTTCTATACTAAGTAAGGTTCCAATTTATCCTAATCATTGTCTTTATTATTCTTGGTTTCTTTACAAGTTTTAAGGGTTGAGATTTCAGAAAATATCTTGAATGGTACAGCAAAATCACAAAAAGGAAACTATTCATGGTTTTGATGCAAAGGGTACAGGGCCTCAGAATAGCTCTGTCAAGATAAGCTCGGGCGGAGTACTTCAAGAGAATCCAGTGTTAGGAACATGAACATGACACGAATGTTATATGGCTTTAGAGGTTTGCTGGACGGGGAAGACACAAGTGGTAAACCAGCTAGTCCAATGTTTCGATAATGAGAATTACCTTGCATCAACAGGCAGTCTGCTATAATAACAACCAAATGTTCGTTTAAGCAGATAATGAAGTCTGCAAATGGATTGCTTTTATTTTCAGGAGTCTCCTACCAGTAAAAGAATGCTTTGTCAATTTTAAAAAAAAAAAAAAAGGGCTTTCAATTCACTTCTGCCCTATGCAAGAAAATGAATACGTTCAACCCACTGGTAACAGGGAAACTGTTTATCGGCAGTATTGAGCAACCATACAGGTCAAATCCAGCTAAACAGACTTTGCTCCAATTATGAAGGAAGACTTCGCTTTATCAGTATGCTGCCTTCTGATGGTACATTTACAACTTGATAACATAAACCTAGAAATGCAGCTTACTTACAAGGACATTCAGTTTTTCTATCATCCAATAACATGGGCATCCCATATCTCAAATTAGATTCACAGAAGAACATTTGTTTCAGGATGTACATCCAGCAACTAGCATTATCAAACTTAATAGTTGGGGCCATACTTCCTCACTGTGTGCATCTATGGATGCAAGAATGTCACCCACCAGCTTGTGTAGGTGACCTATACAAAAAAAGTTTGGTTCAACATGGTAAAACTTCCAGACAATTAGGAGGAGAGAGATTTTAAAGAAAAATCTGCAATTAGAGTATCTGAAGAGAAATTTCACACCACTTGAATCATAAGACCACAATCTTACTAAAAGGAACTTCTCCATAAAACAAAATCAATCTTCCAGCTTCCAGGTCTCAATTTTCAATTTCTGACTTGGAATCCAGTACAGAAGTTGCAAGCCTCCATATTCCGAGTGTTCTGCTGTATATTGGCAATGTCCTCCAACTGACACCAGAATGTATGAGAATACCATTAGGCAGCCAGCCAACTCTAGATCTATTCCGTGAACAATGTTGCATAGAACACGAGAGTGGCCTCCACTTATAGTTGTTTGCTGCTTGCAATCCAGCTCAAAACCTTTAGCCTTTTCTGTCTCTAGAATAGCACATCCTTATTCTGTTGGGTCATCAAAATGAACCCAGGTGTGCCTAAGTAAAATTACCATGTTTGTATTCAATTAAAACTAAAGCTACCATGTTTGTCTTCAATCAATACTAAATGAGTCTTTCTAGTTAAGGGGTGTGGGTGTGGGGACGGTTAACTATCTGCATTTCATGCTGCAAAAGTGCTCTTGAGGATTCTTTACCGAATTTTCATCTTCTATCTAAGAGTATCCCATCATACCTACTTCATTTTTTGGCAAGAAACATCACCATTGTCATTTCTTTCATCATGGCCGGATTAAGTCAAGGATGATCTGGTAGGAACGTTAAAGGTCACTAGAGTAGACCGAGGTGGTTTCTTCGTCAATAACAGAAAAGTCTCCTCCATCCATATCCACAGGATTTTCAAATTCTAGAGACACATCATCCATTGAGATATTCTTCATCGTTTTCAATCAAACCAAACCTGCTGAAATGCTGAAAGAATTTCCATTTTCTGTTGATGGATCAAACGCGATAAACCCGCTGAACTTCGTGGATTTAGTTGGTCCAAAGTATTTCTCGCAAAAGTAGGAAGTCGTGTCAAACCTTTTGGTCCCTTGTTAACCGCATGAAGGAGATGATTCATTCTGTTCCTTGGCCATATTTGACTAAGACCCAGAGAATATCTCAAAGTGGCCATAACAGGGAACGACTACTTATCTCTCTGTTTTAAGCTTTAACATTTTCACGTATTTCCCCTGAAGACTGGTCGCTGATTGTTTCTAGGATCAATTTTAAATATTGAAGTTACTTCAGCTGGTTTGTTAAGCCCAGATCGATTGGAGGCTTGTCATTTTCATCTTCATATATAGCCACCTCATGTCGATTAGACTTAATGATTTGATCTAAACCTGATCCCCCTAACATCAGTTTCCTCTAGACAAATCCATAATCAAACCTCCAACAGTAAAAGCATTGACTCTGCTGCAATATCCTGGAGTCATAATCTCTCGGATGTCCAATCAACTCAACCAACACTCAGTAAAGCAAGTACTTAGAAGATTGGAAGGAAAGCGAAGGAGCTTCACTGTCTGATAATATCTGAACAGTATTTACTCGTTAAGAGATTCAGATGCGATAATATTTGGTCGGGAGTCCTCAAATCAACTTCCATTTCCAAATTGAATCAAAACACTTGCTTCCTACACTTGTTAGCTACTTGCTTTGTAACCAATTAATGCGATATGATCCATTTTGGTAATAAGGCTTAGTCCTTGTATTGTCTGGTCATAAACTTTTATGTCAGATTGTCAGTGTAGGTACAACTTACAAGTGCCTTAAAAGCAAATTATTTACGTCGATTGAAATCTGGCTGAACAGAGGATTCATATAACGGACACTCACTAGTTTGGGATTGATTGATCGAAGACTTAATAGATAAAATGAGAAATGCCGTTCTATATCATTAAATGGACATCAAACAAAAAGGCATACGGACAGTATTTTTGTTTAGCCCTTAATCTTGGAATGCAAAATTTACCTCCTTAACCAATTTTGTGGACAGCGCGAGTAACAAGGTGAAATAAAGCGAGTCGAGACAAGGTAATAACCGATTACTTGGTTGAATTCATAAGGAGTGGACGAAAAGCTGAAGCAAAATCCCAAGTTAATCAACAATAAGGTAAAGCGGGAGGAATTAGCTTACCCTTTAGAAGAAACCAATTTGGGCCTTCTCAATTTCTCCTTCGTCGTTGCATCGTCTTCTGAATTAACACGAATTGATTAAAGGGGAAAGATCACCGATGCTCCCCCTCAAACAAAAAAAAATTATCCTGCCCGTACCGCCGTTACTTTTGTACCCCGTAAAAAATTAAAAATATTTACCTGACATGCCTCAGTTACCCCCAGTTATGGTACAAAAATATTATATAAATATATTGAAATGGTATCATGATTCAGTTTTCTCTTAGCCCTTTATGATACCATCATGTTATATAAATAGAGAAAATTACACCGTATGTTAATTAGGGCAACAATACCACCAAAATTGACCCATTTTTTTTTAATTCTTACAAAAATTGACCCAAACTTTTCTCTCTCTCACTCTCTCTCTCGCTCTCAATTTATCTCTCTGCCTTTTTATATGTTTGTATATCTTTTGTTATATGTTGGTATAAGTGTCTGTATATGTCTGTATATATTTGTATATTTTGGGCTATTTTTTGTAATGTAAGTTTTGAGCTATTTTTTGGTAATGTAAGAGACCAACTTGTATATTTCTGAAATTTTCTCATATAAATATACTCATTCTCTTAGTCCTCTATGATACTATCATGATATATAAATATACTGAGACGGTATTATAGATGATCATGTTCGTTTACCGTGATGGTATTATGAAAAACTGCTTTAGTCCTCAATCAAACACTCATCTGTGATAACATTGTCTTACACACATATACTGTGATGGTATCATGAAGGACTGCTTCAGTCCTTCAATGAGACAATTCTCATGACTATGATACTATCATGGTATATAAAAATATTAAGATGACATCATGGAGGACTGTTTTAGTCATTCTCTTAAGAGAAAAGACATCATTTGACCTCTGAACTTGACACGAAAACTTAGTTTAGCAATTAAACTTAAGTTGTATTTATTTACCCCCCTTAACAACTTTCAAGTTAATTAAATACCCCCCTTAGCGGCCTGGACCAGTTGAGATCTAGGTTTTGTTCACCACTCGCCTGGTGATTGGTCCACGTCATTAAATATTTTTTTAATTATTTTTATTTATTTAGTTTTTCTCTTTCTTCTTCATTCTTTCCCTATTTTATTATTTTATTAAAAATGGACCCCACCGCTGCCACCACGCCACCACCACTGCCGCCGCCGCCGCCACCACCACGCCAACCCCCACCCCCAACCAAACCCACCTTCTTCCGCCCCTCCACCCCCATTTAAAACGCAACGAAAAAAGAAAACTCAAATTCATTGTCATTTACCTCCATTATCATCAACGCTCCATCAACAACAATGGCTACTTTTCTTCTTCCATCAACAACAATGGCTACCTTTCTTCTTCCATCAACAACCATGGAACTCCAAAAATCCGGAAAAATCAACAACCATGGAACTCCAAAACTATCAATAACATTCTTAATTTTTTAAAAACAAGAGGAAGCAAGTGATAAAATAATCCAAATAGGACACTATTGAGATTAAGATAATAAAAAATCACCCCATCGGAAAAAATGGTGCCGACGAACTTTAATCTTTCCTGCCAATTGAATTTTTTTTCCTCAACCTTTAATCTCATTTGCACTTTTTCTCTTTTGCTCATTTAATACCTGAAAGAGGCTATGTGTTTAATGGAGAAAAGACATCTGGGAAGAAGATCACAAACATGAAAGAGGGAGAAAAAACTACCAAGGAAAATGGAAAAAGAATAAGAAGAAATATTGCAATTTGGGGAAAAGACATCTGGGAAAAAAGAAGAAGAAAGAAGGAGACGGAGGGCGGGTTTGCGATGGGGGGGGGGGGGGTGGAAGAAGGAGAAAGGGAAAAGAATAAGAAAGAAAAGGAAAAAGTTAATTTAAAATGGAAAATAAAATATTAAGAAAATCTTAATATATCATCCAATTAGAAGATGACATAGTGTTGGGACCAGTTGGGACCACTTTTAATGTTATTTTTTTCCTCCCACTTGAGCTTTTAAGAGAAAGACACTTTCTTCACGTCTTTGGTGTATTTAATTAACTTGAAAGTTGTTAAGGGGGTAAATAAATACAACTTAAGTTTAGTTGCTAAACTAAGTTTTCGTGCAAGTTCGGGGTCAAATGATGTCTTTTCTCTTCTCTTAATCCTCCATGATACCATCATGATATATAAATATACTGCGATTGTATCACGAAAAGGGGTTTCGCGAGGGGTATGTCCGGTAAATACTTTCAGCCGGTGGGTAGAAGCGAAATAGTTTGGGAAGGGGCACGAGCGGGTAAATATTTTATATTTTGGGGACAATTAGTGATGTTTTCCCTTGATTAAATGACCCTCTGCCAAAGCCCACCTCTGTGTTACGTCAGAATCGCCTATATATACAGAAGGTCATATACGTCTATTCATTTTGTAAAGACCCTTTTAACTATTTCCTCCTCATTTCATTCTTCTCGACCTTCCGGCTCTCGCCGAGCGGCATCACATGGAGAGCACGTGATTCCTTAATTTTTTTTATTTTTTATTAAAAAAAAAAAAAAAAAAAAAAAAGAGGAGAAGTTCGTGCATATGCACCATTTACTTTTCTATTAAAACGAAAAGGAGATTATGGGAAATAGAAACTACTTTGCCAAAATGGTAGTATAATGTAATTATTGTAGATTAATATTAGTTTAAAATTTTACTTCTAGATTATTACTCCTCCATCCCAATTTAAGTATCATACTTTTTTTTTTTGGTCTGTTTCAAAAAGTGCATTTTACTATATTTAGTAAGTTGACAATTCAAACATCTTATATAGCAAGTTTAAAATCACAAGATTCAGAAGACATTTTAGAACATTACACACATCTTCAATTTAGGACCACGAGATTCAAAAGTCCTTTTTTATTCCTTAAACTTTGTATTTAGGTCAAATTAAGACACATAAATTGGGACAGATGGAGTATTAAGTGTTTATTCAATAATAATTAAGATTAAGTTATTGTAGTTCTTGAATGTATCTAATGAAGTACAACAATGGTATTTCAGTAGTATTTCTACTCTACTAGAAATTACCAAGTATTTTGACCATGAAGCAGAAATTAAGTTATATAGTGATAATTTTTTATTTTTTTTCACTTGTTCTCATTAACAAAGCAACTCATCCTTCCTCTTTGGTGTAAAATATAGTCATTCAATTCAACACATATAAATGTTAATCAAAATACCTTGAAGCAAATAGAACCATGGGCCATAGCTTGCTCCAACACCTAGCAGAGCTCGACTAGTTAAGATTTTACATGGCATGATTACATAGCTCAACGTATGTGATAACAAAAGAGAGAGAAATTCAAATTTCGCATCTCACAGTTATTCATTATTAAAAGAATTTGGCTATAAAAAATATGAGAATCAGATCCACACATGAATAGACAAATATATAATTAAATACTAACAACGTGCTCTTTTTAATTGTTTTTAGAGAGTAAGAAACCTCCCACATTTTTCGTGTGGTTAAGAGGTGTTAAATTTAGTTCATAAAAAGTAACATACTATATCCAAACATGAATGTTATTATGAGGACATATTCATTGATGAGTCCATTGATATATTCAAGATGATTCAAAAGAGAATTTTAGCCAAAAATTTTTTTTTTTTTTTTTTTTTTTTTTTTAATATCATGTAATGCATATTTCTTTCTCTACATTTTCATTTTCTCCATTTCGTAACTAAATAGATTATAAAGAACGACATAAATACATAAAAATCATTTTGTATTTGATTAAACCCAAATTAACGCAACGAATTCATTTAATGATGCGAATAAATTTGTTTTGAATCTTCTAAAATTTAAATCAAGAGGTCCATTTAACACCCCAGCCTCTAGGCTCTAGCCACCCTGTCCCCAACTTATCCTTTTCACTGGGGGTGTCAAATGGGTGAGCTGGGCTGAAATTGGCCCAATCAAAATGGTTGAGGTCATAACATTTTTTTGCACGGATTGCTCTTCTTTTGGGGTGGTTTTTGCCCCTCATATTTGTGGTCTTTAAATTATGCCCCTCATATTGCTGGTCTTTAATTTTTGCTCTTCGCATTGCAACTCTGAGCATTCACGCGTAAATCATGAGGTTCGAGTTCGAACCCCGCTCAAGCATAAATTAAAAAAAAAAAAAAAAATGCAAGGCAAGATTTGGGTCGCGTGTATGTCTGGGACCTGGCATACACTTGTTATGAATTAACAAATTTTATTTTTTTGACCCGCATATTCATGCCTTATATTCATTTTGGCATAAGTATCGGTCCGATATAACTTTGGTAATTCCTTAACAAGTTTTTGGTGGGGCATACTTTTATGGGCAAACTTTTATACGGACACGTAAACTTATGAAGGAATTACCAAATTTATGAATACTTATACCAAGTCCGGCCATAAGGCATAAGTATGCCGGTCCGCATAACTTTGGTAATTTTCACAAGTTGTATTCCGCGGGGGCATAGTGAAATTTAAACTCTACCTTACGAATTTTTTTAAAATTTTGACTGTGTGGGGGTTCGAACCTGGAACTCATGGGTTTTAGCCGAAGGGTAAAATTTAAAGATTTCAAATATGAGGGGCAAAATTCAAAGACCACACCAAAAGAAGGGCAATTCGCCAGTAATAAATGAGTTGGGCTAACATTGACTCAAAAGTTATTTGGGCTGAAATGGGCTAAAAATGGACAGGGTCGTGACCCGCCCAACTTGACCCAAATTTTTTTAAGGGACTATTTAATAGAACAATATTTTTCGTGGAAAATATTATCTAGAAAAATATTTTTCGTGGAAAATATTATCTAGAAAAATATTTTTCACGAAAAACATTTTCGTGGATTTTTCGTGGAAAATATTGTTTGAAAATATTTTCGAGATAAACATTTTTGTGAAAAATATTTTCTTTCATATCAAACACACCACAAACTTATAAGATACATGATATAAGAAAAGTGAATACATAGGAAAAAAATAAAGTAAATCTCATGCAATAAACTCAAATTTAAATAAATTTAAAAAATGGGCTAGAATTAGGCTAAGTTAGAGATCACTTTAAAATGGACTATATTGGGTTGGGCTAAAATCAATCCAATACAAAATTATTTTGAGCCCAACTCATAAAATTTTGAATGGATTGAGCGGGCCATCATCTTTTGGGCCATATTTGACACCCCTACTTTTCACCTATGGTTTTACATTGCTCTGTTTCATATTGATTTTGGAAACAGAGAGGATATTACTATTTACTTTACTAATATATATAAGGGACAACCAACGGGCATTTGCAGTCCTCACCAAAAATTTCAATAAAATGTCAAAATTTTCAATTAATTACTTTTAGGTCCTGGTCTTATCTTTTAAAGTCAAAATTAACTTTTTTATGGTCTATTTTTCAAAAGCTATTGAACCTCCTATCTTATTTACCTTTTTTTTTTTTGTGTTCGGTATCCGTATTGGAGTTCGACTAATTCGGATTCGCGTCGCGTAGGGCCCAATTGGGGGAAGCGCTTGGTTGGATTTTTTCACACACAGGCTCGAACCCGAGATCTCTTATTAAGGGAAGAGCAGCCCCATCCGCTGCACTTTACTTTTCATGTTACTTTCTTCTATTGATCTTATCTATTAACCTAAAAATAGTCATTTTTTCACCAAATATTTTTGCTTCTTGTTGCTCTCTCATTTTCCCTTTTTCATTTGTTGCTTATTATAGAATTTTACATATGAGCATTTCTTTTACTTTTTACTTGTATTATGAAATTTGAGAATTTCTAAATTTTTTTTAGTTACATGTAGCCATTTCTTTTACTTTATATTTATATTTTAATGAACTCACGTGTTTTTACAAAGATTTGTACTAGAACAATTTTCAGATAGTTTTAAAAAATTATTCAATGGTGTCGTATAGTGTTGAAAATGAAGACAATGTTATCAGTCAAGATCAGGTTATCTTTAAAATCTCTTGTCTGGTTAACTAAAATTAATCTTTTAAACACAAAATGAGTTTGAAGCAAGGCGGAGTTAGAGTGTCAGCTACGAGTTTGATCGAATTCAGTAGTGCTTTGGTTCAAATTCTGTATTTGTCTTAAAAGTTCATCAAATATGTATGATTATTAATTTAGAACTAATTATTTAAAAAAATAGGATTCAGAACTCATAAACTTCAAATTCTGGCTTCCCATCTAATTTGAAGTAAATAAGTTTATCAAAATGAAAGTTAAGATATTAAATGAGTGAAATGAATTTTTTTTATATATTGAAAATATATTTATTTGAAATTTAATTATTACTAACATAAATTATATTTCTTTAATTAAAATATTTATTTTTATATTTGAGTTTCATGAAACTAGTATATGTAATGAGGGAGAACCAAATAATTTTGTAGTCCTCACGTTTAATTTTGATCCTATAAGGCTTCTAGACGTGGCTTTGTCTTTTGTCCTTATTCTCATTTTGCCCTCATTCAATTTTTAAGACCATTCACCGGGCCATTATAATTGGTGTCAGGTGTTGAATCATTCTTCACTTGGGCTTTGGTAATTAGTCAATATCATATATAGTAACTTTTGGTTAATTTCCTTTTGCTCCTTTATCTCAAAATATTTGTCACGTTTCACTTTTGAGAGTTAAATTATATAAATTTTAACAAATATTTTAAGAATCTTTACATTATGTTGATTGGAGAATTGCAATTTATAGTATTTTCTGTATATTTTTTTAATATCTAAATTTTAATTTTAAAATATTGAATTAATCTAACTCAATTTAGCTTCGAAATTAGTCAAATTGTCTTTATTTTTTGGGATGTAGAGAATATATTATTTGTCCTTATATGTTCTGGTAAAATTTTGACAACTTTGGAGTCAATCTTTTTTTACAACTGAAGCATTTATGAGATATTGTAATATATTTTATCCTTAAACTTTCAATGTTTTGCGTCTTTAGTGAGTTCATATGTTCTTATAAAGATCTGTCCTAAAATTATTTTCAAATATAGTTTTAAAATCCTTTATATTATTAATGTACTATAATTATTATTTACTAATTATAGGATCATTAGGCTAATTTGTGTAAATATTCTAAACTAAGGTTGTAAATATTGTAGTGATTTGAAGTTATTGAATTTTTTTCATGTTCGATGGTTCTAGGAGATGAAAACATGAGTTTTATTAATACAGGTAAAATAAAATATATATTATTATATAGGGGCAAAATGACTTTGAAGAAGGGCGGAGCTAGAGTGTCTGTGACAGTTTCAATCTAATCCGGTAGTTTTGGTTCACAAACTTTGTATTTGTCTATAAATTATTAATTTAGTACCAAATAACTTTAAAAATTAAAATTCAGAACCCATAAACTCTAAATCATGACTCTGCATCTGAATTGAAGTAAAACTAACAATGAAAGCTAAAAAAAACAATGAAAGTTTAAATGTTAAGAATTCGGGCCCGGGCTTATCACGGCCCCATGAAACTAGTATTGATATATAAAAACGTGACAACTATAATGGAGTTAAATTCTTCAAATCCATGTGCTAGTTCATAGTTAGGTGAAAAGGGAAAAGTTAAAATGAAGAATTCAAACGGAACAGAAAGAAAGTAAAGTCCTGACACACGTAAATTTGGTGTGGCATGAATTATAACTTTTTTCTACTTATAATTTTCAACCAGCGACGCCTTTCACAATTCATTTCACATCATAAACCTCCTCTTCATTGAGGACGTGTGTTAAACGAGTGATCCCTTTGTACAAATCCTATCACCATCTGTGAAGGAATTGACCAATTGCACCACAGTGCATTAACCAGTTGTGCTTGTACGTACATAGGAGTTAGCTGTGTGGAGTTGTACAGTAGTTGGCAAATTAGCTTGTGCTAGTTAACTTAATGTTAGTAAGTCGGTTAATCGTTTAGTTAGAGAGTTAGATGTAAAGGCAGTGCGGTTAGATATTTCCAATTGCAGTCTCTTTTTGTACTCGGAGCAATACCTTAAAGAAAAGAATTTCGTTTGCATATACATTACTTTACTTTACTACTATATAGAAGCATAAACCCATGCTTCGTCGTCAAAAAAAAAGAAAAAAAAAGAAGGTGGGCCTCACACTAAAAACACCAAACAATATTAAAAAATAAGGTGAGCCCCATACTAAAAACACCAAAAGATATAAAAGAAAAAAATAAGGTGGACCCGATACTAAAAACACCAAGCAATATTTTTTAAAAAAAAGTGGACCCCAACATTAAACCAATGCTTCTATAGTAGTAATAGTAGTAAAATGAGATAGAACTTAATTATTTTTTCATTTTTTCTCTTGCTTTAATAAATGTGAAAAGAGAATAATGTCGTAAAAGAAAAAATAATATTAAATTGAGATCAAATAATTAATAAGGTAAATTAGTCAAATTATAATTCTAATTGACGTTTTCTTAAAATAAAACCCATGTTTCGTTGTCAGTCCTTCCAAAAAAAAAAAAAAGGTGGGTCCCACATTAAAAACACCAAACAATATTAAAAAAAATAAGGTGGGCCCCATACAAAAAATACCAAACAATATAAAAGAAAGAAAAAAATAAGGTGGGCCCCATACTAAAAACACCAAGCAATATATATTTTTTTTTTAAAAAAGTGGACCCCACCATTAAACCCATGCTTCTATATATAGTAGTAATAGTAGTAAAATAAGATAGAATTTAATTACTTTTTCATTTTTTCTCTAACTTTAATAAATTTGAAAAGAGATTAACATCGTAAAAGAAAAATAATATTAAATTGAGATCAAAAAATTAATAAGGTAAATTAGTCAAATTATAATTCTAATTGACGTTTCCTTAAAATTCGAAGTAAAAAAATAACATGACAAGTAAAATGAGCTAAACCAAGAATATTTACCAAAACATAAAAAAATTGTAGATCTTCGTTTAGATAGAAAATCAATTTTTTACTTTGTTTTGTTTTAAACATGTAAAATTAACTTAATAATTAGAACTAGAATTATCTAAATCAAAATTTGATAAAAAATAATAAGTATTGTTTACCCAATCTACATATATTAACATAATTTACACCTTTAAATTAATCGAATTAAAATTCAAAATATTAACTGATGCTTAAATATTGCTATTTTTTTATCTCAAAGAGAGACAAATAGTTTCCTTTTAAACAAGTCTTCTCTTTTAAAAAGTATTAATAAATTTTTGCCAACTTTGTATTCGTAGCAAACACTAATATAATAAAGTTTTGAATACGTTGCACAAACTACAACGTTATATTAATCGTGTTTTGAACATAGTTGTAGTCAAAAAAAAAAAATGTTGGGCCCCATACTAAAAACACCAAGCAATATTAAAAAAAAAAAAAAAAGTGGACCTCACCATTTCCAAACTGCAAAAAAAAAAGAGACCTATAAAAAAAAAAAAAAAAAAAAGGAAAAAAAAAAATATTACTTTACATATTAAAAAATCAAACAATATTCATGTAATTTCCAAAGTATCCCCATTAAGTCAATAATAGTGGATTCATTGCCACATGCGTATCAACCCATTAGTGGGAGCAAATGAAATTATTGTACAGCAAAAAACATGGACCCCATATTATTACTTTTCTTCAAAAGATTAAGTAGCCAAACCATACAATTTCTTTTCTTTTCTTATATTAGCCTGAGATTTAATCTAGATATTTAACTGTTGTATTTGCTATTCCGCCATGTCATTTATTTATTATGTTTACTAAAATAAATATATTTAAAATATTTATATTTTAAAAGAAGATATAATTTAATTACTTTTTCATTTTTTTCCTTACTCTAATAAATGTGAAAAGAGATTAATGTCGTAAAAGAAAAAATAATATTAAATGGAGATCAAGTAATTAATAAGGTAAATTAGTTAAATTTTAATTCTAATTGATGTTTCCTTAAAAAACCATGCAAAAGATAACATGACAAGTAAAATGATCTAAACCAAGAATATTTACCAAAAATTAAAAAATAGTAGTTCTTCGTTTAAATAGAAAATCAATTTTCTACTTTGTTTCGTTTTAAACATGTAAAATTAATTTAATAATTTGAATTACAATTATCCAAATCAAAATTTGATAAAAAAAATAATAAGTATTGTTTAGGTCCAATCTACATAGATTAACAATAGAATATTTTACACCTTTAAATTAATCAAATTAAACTTCAAAGTATCAATTGATGCTTAAATATTGCTATTGTTTTATCTCAAAGAAAGGAAAATAATTTTCTTTTAAGCAAGTCATCTCTTGTAAAAAGTATTAATAAATTCTTGCCAACTTTGTATTTGTAGCAAACACTAAAATAATAAAGTTTTGGATACGGAGCACAAACTATAATGTTATATTAATCATGTTTTGAACATAATATTATATATGCATAAAAACAGTGGAAACTTATGTATTTTTATTAGCAATATAAAATATATATATTATCACTACCCAAACACAACTACATACACATAGATACACTATAATCCAAAGTGTTGGGCCTGTTCTGCACGCCGTCTAGTTACCAAAGTAACCAACGAGCTAAGCCTCAACTCAAATAACAGTGTAGCGAATTATGCAAGCACAAGTGAATGGCTATTTCCAAATATCGACTCTTTAGGGCTTATTACAAACTTCTTATAAACAAAATTTAGTAAGCAGTATGTACTAGTTTAGTGCTTACCGTTGCTTGTGATAAGTCAAAGTAATTTTACACTAAAATTATATTATCAAGCGGCAAACTCGTTTCTTTAGCTTTATAAGAGAACAATTCTGCAACTCCTAATTATTTGATTTGACCATAGCATTTTGTATGCTCCTTTGTAATAGGTTTAGGCCTTTAGGGTGTAGGTTATCGAATATTATGAATGCAATCTCGGACATAACCGAGTCATGATTTACCTAGGAATGTTAATATATAGCACAACTGCATAACAAGTGTGGTTTTCTTTTGAGGATTCGCCTTGTCACCATCTAGAAATTTCAATTTGGTTACACAACCCTAGCAAGTTTCGTCAAAGGACAGAGAGAATATTATCATTGATAATCACTTAATAATCATTTATTTACATTCTAGGTTAATTAGCATATCTTTCTATGTATTTTAACGAGGAGGATCAACCCTTTTATTCTAAAGGGAAACTTTAGTTTGAGTAAATGTGAAGAAAGGAACATATGATGGGTATTTTTTTGATCTTATCTTTTTTGATTTTCCCAAGCACGCGCAATCTTTGCCTTTTTCTCTATAGGTGTCGAATAATTCCATTTTAGGCTTTTCAGTCTTCCACCTCCGCCCTATATATGTTGAGAAAATATGCAGATTCAATCTTCATATTTTAGTGTTCAAAGTTTATTGTATAAGGTAACCGGTTCAAAACTTCAAATTAATTTAAGTCTTTTACTTAATTGAAACAAATCTGACTTCCCAGATTAATTATGTGAGAAGATGATATAATGATGAAATAACTAGTGTGAGAAGATGATATAGTGAGGTTTTAAAATTTTACAACTTCGCTAACTAGTGTTTACAACTAAATTCAACTTTCGCGACTCCATAATGTAAACTAGTCGTGAAATGTGCATCTTTCCAGAGTTCATAAGGAAAAACTATTTACTGATTTTACTTTTTAGAAAAGAGTCAAGTTCTATGCATGAACAATGTAGATAATATTTACATAATCAGGTAATTTTTAAAGTAATTATTACATATTTTGATGGTTTCATGCATGGTTTATAATCGTATTGTGTGTGTTTTTTTTAAATTATTTTCTTTTTGGTCATGTTGCTTCTATTTTAAAGTTATGGATTTCAGTTTCGTTTACTATTATCAGCAAAGTTATAGAGTTATGAAGAAGAAAAAAGAGATCATGAAAACTAAACAAGAAAAAATAACGAAAAAATTAAATAAGAATAATTAATAAGATAAAATAAAAGAAAACTGCCAAGTAGCAATTATTTTTTGCCTAATTTTTAGCTAACACACGCCCCTTGGCAACCCAGAGAAGTTTTAACTAGGAAATATTCACTACTAAAAAAACAGGAAATTATCGATGAACAAATTTGTAGCTAATTCTATTTAGCGGTAGATTATCAAAAAATTTGCTCACTACGAGCAATTTAGCGACGAATTAGCAAGGAATTTGTAGCTAATTCTATTTTTATTTTTTTTAAGTGATTGTAGCTCAAGAGATAATAGCAATTTAACACCTTATAATTTAAATATAAATTTTTTAACAAGTGAATAGGTGAATATTTCAAAATTTTAAAATGTGGTAACCCCTGTGATATATCATTATCACATGAAGATTTGGCAAATATTTTGGAGTTGAAAGGTTTGGACACACATTTGAGGCAAATAGACACAGACCATGAGGAAAGTTCGCACTAGTTGGGAACCCCATCATGAAAATTTGTGCATGAGTTGCATCATTTTGCCTGTGTAAAACTTCACATTCATCATTAAACTACTTTACCCACACCATTTCCGGTTTATGCTGGCCTTTTATGGCATTTTTTACTACTCCTATTAACAAAGGTTCAGTAATTTCTAGAATATTAGGACTACGAGAGTAAAACTAATTAAGGTAAGCAATGAAACTAATTAAGGTAAGCAATGAAACACATAGTAATAGTTATTGATAGTGAGATCAACTAGAAGATAACCCCGTAATTTGATGGTGTTTGATTGAGTGCAGAGTTTAAGAATTAAAGGATCAGAGGACTTTTGAAACTTGTGATCTAAAGTAAGGCATAACTATTTATGTGACTATAAATCATCTCATTAACAGTGAAATGAGTATTCTAAAGTTTTATTATTACTAAATTAAATGTAAAAAAGGTTTCATTCCTTTTTAGACTAATTAAAAAGGAAAGAGTGTCATATTAATTGAGACGAAGGAAATACCAAGCATATATGATGTCCGTAGTAAGTAGAGTATTAACTAGCTTACCTTGAAATTAAGGTAAGAAACCTGCGATAACATGCTAAGTTATACTCATTGGGTAAAATTGTTTATATACTGTCTATATAAATTTAATCCAATATAATATCTATTAGAACATGAGTATAAAATCGTGAAATATGTCTTCTTATGTCTGCCTTGGGATTGTAAAAAGATTTTAAAAGTAAGATTTTTTTTTTTTTTTTTTCATACCCAAGAAAGACCTAATAAAACATAACGCAAATCATTTCCTACCCAAGGAAATAGAGAATCTATGATTAGCAATTGAATGCCTCAGCCCCTTTTGTTGAATCTAAAATTGCTCGTGCTAGATTAATCATAGGAAAGAAAGTTGGGCACCTCGTTCCAACCAGATTAGTTTTGGATGCTACATTTTAGTTGAGACTATGGGAGCATGAATACCCCATCTTTGCTAACTTTTTGCAATTCGTAAAAGTGGAGAGACACAAATGATCATTTGAGTCCCACTGAACCCAACAATGATTAGCTTCAAAACATGCATTTAATCCTTTGGAGCAGACATCTACTAAATGATGTTTGGTTTACCTTGCTGATCTCTGAATTTTAGGGACGGAATGCCAGTTGTTCCAATAGAATCTTTCCACGCTTCTCTTAAAGTTTTAATGGTATTTTGAATTTCCTTTCATTTACGGAAAGATCAATAAGACTTGAGAAAATAAATTATGAGTTTAATCTGACTGTAAAAGATTTGTTATACTATCAAGTTGTTTAAAAGATCAGTAACTAATTATAAATAAGTGCTCATAATAAATAAACTAGTTACCTTGAGAAATAAAGCAAACCACCATGTGGATAAGCGTGCAAAATCTTAGAATTTGGTACGATAGCCTTCGCCTTAGAATTTGGTGCGATAGCCTTCTTACTAGGTGTACATTTACGTGCGAGTAAGGGGCTACTTCAATTGAATCTCCTTCGCCGAAAAAATTATGTAGTGCAAATAGAAAAAAAAATGATTTTTTTATTATTATATAGAAACTGTTGAATCTCCTTGTTAAAGTGTATGACTATCTTGTAATGACAAAAGCGGTTCAAAATTTTATTTTAGTTATATATCGAATTCTAAGCGTGACATTATAATGTCTTTCGACAACTTTTTTTCTTATATACACACACATTAATGCTACACCATTTTATTTTTTTAATTATTTTTAAATTTTTCTAATGTTACACCATTGCCTTTTGCAACAGCTTGAGAGTTGGCTCTTTAGGGGCGTCAGGTCCAAAATCACCCAACTTGCCATTTGCAAAGATGATGTAGCAGGCTCAACCTTTTAACATTCTTGTATAAACCATTTATTTAAAAGTTATGGGTTCATTCTACTATTATTGTAATTTTGATAAATTTTTACACATAAATTTTTTGCTAAAAGTTGGGGTTCAATTGACCCCCACCCAATACATACGCCTCTGGTAATGTCATCTTGCTTGCCAGCTTTTTTTTTCGAACCTTGAACATATAAAGAACAACTGCCATTGACGGTTGCCATTTTAAGTGGCATATAACTTGCATCATCCATGCATGTGGGAATGACCTAACCCTGAATAGCTGGGAGGAAACAGATTTCCCGTAACATGCATGTCAACATCCTTGTTTTACACTTTATATTGCGTAATCTAGTGGTCATATGAAAAATGACGGTCAAAAATTGCAGCTGCAGATCTACACACTAGAGAGAGAGTGAGCGACAGCAATATAACTAGATATATTTTGAGAAATCACGCAGTCCAGTACGTAGTTTGTGCCATGAAAATCTTGACCTTAAGACAAGAGATAAGTACAGATGTCATATGTTTAGTAAATGTGATGTGCCCATGTCATCCTGTCCTCAATTAAATACCTATAGTATATCTTCTACGAGTATTATTGTTCTTGTGTGGTGTCGTAAGGTCACTATATATTCATCTGATGTTAGGAAACTTTAATCTCAAGAAAGGTACCTCCACCTATTTTTTGAAATCATTGTCATTCATGAGAGACGTAGCTATCCATTTACATATTGATTACTCCATTTACATAATTTAGCAATAACGTTCAAAAGCTGACCAACAAAAAAAACAATAATTCACGTAACAAAAATTAAGGATTTTACTTGTATTAAAGGATCAGAATTTATACCGCCAATCATGCACACACATGCATATGTAATTGACTAGTTGCCAAAACACGTTAGTCTTGTAATTACTACTTAGTATCGAGTACTCTATCAACTATTCGCATTTCTTTCTACTCTTCTTTTAATTTCTATATTTTGCTACTATCATTCACCAACAAAATATACTTGATTACTTAAATATATAGGTATTATTATGTCCGCACTATCTACTCTATCGATTTAATTTTTTATTAATCGATAGGAGTAATATACTTTTATCTTATCGAATCAACACAATATACAATAACAAGTAACTGTCTGTAATAATTCCAATTTTGCATTTAAAAAGTATTGTAAGTTGTTATATATAACCGTTAAGATTTATGCTCTATCGATATTAACTATATTTGCACCCCCTGCTCAGACATTATGATATTATTATAAGTAAATCTCTTTGATAATTATCAACTGATAACTTGATAAAATGATAACTCATCGATCTTTTATCTCTTGTTAAACTACATCCAATAGACAAGTGAGGCTAGCCCTAATGGTTGAGCATCTCCGTCATCAATCGGTAGGTTGAAGGTTCGCGTCACACACTACTAGAAAAAGAGGGCTTTTTCATCGACATTCAGTAGGAAATTTATGCTATAAAATATAATTTTCCTACCTCATTCTCACCAAACCAGCTCGGACATAGCCATTGAACATTTTTCAATGGAAAAATAATTTTTTTTGTTGTTGTTGTGACTACCGTCATGCTAGAGGGTAAGTGAATATTACTAATCTTCCCTAAGAGGTGAGGTAGATAAAATGAAAAGAAAAGAAACTACACCCACTAGTGTGACATTTTTTATATTATCAATACAGTACATAACTTAAAATTCATTATTTTATTTCCTTGTTTTTGTTTTGGGAAGGAAGGAAAGAAAGGTATAGAAAGCCTTGTGGGCCCAATTCCTTTATCAATTGCCAGCTGAAGGACGAAAAGAGCGCTTACATAAACCCCTTTAAAGCCTTTCAACTCCATGCCCTGCATCACCTCTGCTTTGGGGACTACTCTTTCTCTCTTAGACATATCACAAACACTTTTTATCAAACATTTGTAGCTGCCAAATTCTCCATGGCTAGACCACAACAACGATATCGAGGTGTCCGTCAACGACATTGGGGTTCTTGGGTTTCTGAAATTCGACATCCTTTACTGTAATTTCCTTACCCTTTCTCTTTTTGCTGAAGTTTCTGTCGTCAATTTTTTTCTGAACTAAAATTGATCCATTTTTGTTAAACAGGAAGACGAGAATTTGGTTAGGCACATTTGAGACAGCGGAGGATGCTGCACGAGCATACGATGAAGCTGCAAGGCTCATGTGTGGACCAAGAGCGCGCACAAATTTTGCTTTTAATGATAGTGATTCTCAATCATCATCAACGAAGTATTTATCTTCAGCTTTAATAGCTAAACTACAAAGATGCGAAATGAAGTCCGTTAGCAGGGCAAATAATAGACCTGGAACGACAAAATTAGAAGTTCAAGACGACAATCAGTTATATGCGCCTTCCAACAGGGGAGATCATGGCCATATTGGTAGAAAAAATGGGCAAATTGGTGTTGAAATGCCGGTGAATCGGGTAAGTTATAATGAAGGCCAAGCTGAGAGTACACAACAATTCAAGTCACTGGAAGATCACCATATTGAACAGATGATTGAGGAGTTGTTAGATTATGGATCAATTGAGTTATGTTCTGTTCTTCAAGAATAGGCCATGAATGCGAATGTAACACTGTTACCTTGTAATGAAATCCTTCCCTACTTCTTCCCTCTAATTTTTCATTCTGTACCAAGTTATTAATGTATAGTTAGTACTTAGTAGCTTGCATAAGATGGAACTACTCCAGGCATTTCAGTACCCATAATATTAGTTGGACCTTTTTTTTTTCGAACTCCTAGACGGGTTAGAATGAATAGGTTCCAGAGTATAGAAACGAAAATTGAATTCTCATAATTTTCTCACGGAGTTTAACTTTTCTATTTTACACTATTAATTCACCTAAAAGATAAGAATAAGTAACTGTTAGTAATTCGTAGCAGGCAGACAACGACCTACTACAAATCTACTGATAAAGTTACGCCGATATTCTTCAAATTATCTGAACTTCTACTATAAGTTGCTAAATCATTTTCTCACTTGCTTTAGGACTGATAGATAGTAAACTACCGCACAATAACTTTCTTTACAAGAGGCGCAATTTAGACGACACAAATTCCTTGGAAAGCAGCTACTTTTTGACTATATGTTTAACTGCAAAATTTGGTTGTTTCTTTTTTGGACTCTCTGGAATTGATGATCTGGTGAATTCAGAACTAAAGATTAATGCAATAATCCAGCTTTCATTAAATTGATTGTAGCAGACAGCTTCTACTGCATGATGTTTGGTTTTGTATAAATTGCTGGTTACTGTAAATAAAATTGTTATATTAGTACTTTATTAGTGAACATATTTATTGATTCTCCATCAGATCACCTTTTGCCTTTTCGTTTCCAAGTCGCGTCCCTTCTGTTTGGTTGAGTTCACATCGCGACAATTTTGCATCCTTATTTTGCTAACCTAAGTTGCACGATATCTTTAGGTCATCCAGCCTAAAAATTAACGTATTACACCTCAAGTCTATAGTATCTGTCTTTCAAAGATTTTGCACAATTCCAAAACAAAATATGTTACAACTTTTATTTCATAAGAGTATTGATTTCAACTATTTTCTACTGACAATTTCTTGATTAATTTACACTCCACTACAAGTTGGAGTTAAAGGGTGAATTTGAAAGGAAAAAGTAACAAATATTTCTTGATTTCCTATAACATCAAATAATTTGAAAAAATAAGAATTTGTAATAACAACTAATATATGGACCATAAAGAGTAAATCAGAAAGAAAGGACAAGAAAAAGAATACTACTTCTAGAATAGAATAGTATATACTAGATCTTCAACTATGGAACACTCGGTTCTTCGCTTTTCTTGGTTGACTTTGTATGGAATCAGGGAAATAATCTTAGCAAGGACGATAATAGGGGAATAAGGGATGAGTTTGTTAAAGAAATATTCTGTGGCAATTAGTTGGAAACGTGGCAAAACAATACTAAAAGGTTTAAAGAGATGGACAGGCTATATACGCTCTACTTATTTCTTAACACTAAAAACTCCAAGATAGTCTTGTGCTTTTCTATTTTCTGATCCATATATTCCAACATGTAGTTTTGTTGAAGATACGAATCAAAATCTGGAGGTTTGACCCGATAAATTCCCCATTTAAAGTATGAACAAATTAGGAGTTTTAAAATTATTTTGCTTACTTATATTAGGGTAATAGGGGGTATAATTGAGTTGAATTCTGTGTGGTGGAGAACTTTTCTTATTAACGAAATGGTTGAGATACGTTGTCGAACCAAAGTGTACTAAAACAATTAAATCGAATGATGGGGAGTATCATTTTATTCTCTTATGACTTAAATGGGTATCATAGACTTGTATGTGCTATCTTGTTCTTCTCCTTTTTCTCTGTCTTTTAAGGAATAAAAAGATCGATGTACTAGAAACTAGATAATAGCTGCCAAAGAATTACTAAAGGGCCATTACTAAAACTCAGGTCATGACATTTGTATTTGGATTGTGACATTTTGACTTTGATCCTCTAAGAGCATCGAATTCAATGACACAGTTGTTTAACTAACACTAAAAAGATAGAGATCCAAAAAACTCTCATGTACGGTTGGGAATAGAAAAGCCAAAATAAGAATAGCCACTCCACTTCATTTTTCAATATTCCTTCTTGAACATATTATTACTTTTGTATGATGTGCTTCAAGAACCTTCATGTTGGACTTTCATATTTATATTATCAATGCTCCAGTTGATAGGCCTCAACTTGCGAGATATGTTCAGTTTCTCGCAGTAGTTGTTGATGGAGACTTGGTTTTAATTTCGGGCGATCCGCACTTCACTAGTTAACTTTTGAGGTTGAGTTAGTTTTAATATAGTTAGTTTTAATATCTATTTCTAATCACTTCCGTCGACACCATCCTAATTGAAAGATTTAGAGGTTGTTTAAACAGTGATAAACTGATATTATCTTTTGCCAAACTGGTTGAATATTGAAAATCTTGATGTGATTCCTCCATGTCATTTCATTTTCAAGATACATAGAGTTTATGTATGGTGAAAAATCGACACTTAAACAATATGTGGAGCAGATGGGGGTGATGAGCGTTGACTGATGAACAGTGTTTATTGGGCAAGTGTTGTCTGCTCCTAAGTCCCATCTCCTCACATGTGCAAACCCCATGATGTCTAAGGCTTCCCGCACATGGTATTCACGCGTTTTTTTTTTTTTTTTTTTTTTTGGAGTTTAAATTATATGCATTATTTTTGTAAAAAAAGAAAATAATGTTAAGTCACTTAAAAATATGTTTATATGTAATAAGTCTTCGTAAAATAAGAGATTTGTAATATAGAAATAAGATATATTAAATGCTATAACAAGTAAAGATGATCTGATGATATAAAAAAATTTTGCAAAAATATATGTAACTTAATCAATTTCTATAGCAGACACCACACGGTTCAAACGGAGTTGTTTCATTGTTTCCGCATGCACGTTCTTTTGTTGTTTCTCATTCATTGAATTTAAATGACATGACATGCGACGAGGAAATGCCACAGCTATGGGTTGAAGAAAAGGACAAGAACACGTTTCATCAGAAGCAAGAATGTATTAAAAGAACATCAAAACTCCAAAACCTCACAATGATTGAAAAAAATCAAAAGAATTAGTACAAAAAATTTTCAGCTATTTTAGTAGGTTAACTCAAAAAGTCGCATAAAACCAACTTATAACAGCAACGGAGTTATTCTTTGACTGAGGTAATAGTGGGCGTGGGGTTGTCACCGCTTTATGCACTGAAGACTATTGGAAATATAAGGCGAGTCTCTGATAATATCATATGACACAAAGAGGATGGAAGAAGGAGAGAGACATTATGCTCATTTCATATCATTATGAAGAACTTCACTCTTGCATAATAACATTAAAAAGGGGTATATGTATGTGCTATAGGATAATTCTAGAAAAACTACTAAATGCTTTCACACTCATATTATGAACTTGGTCATCTCATAAAGACAAAATCATGCACCTCTATGCATCTAATTACATAGATATCCTAAAAGCCACATAGATAACATCAAAGTGCATGAACTTATAATATTTAAAATTATATTTTCAACACTCCCCCTTAATTTTGAATTTTCTTTTCATATCGATCCTTCATCGTTCTTTGATGATTTGTGCTTTATTTCCAATACATCCTCTTTTGGTACGCCTTCCAAATTTGCCTTCAAACATAATCTTTCCATGAATTTGGGTAGGTGATCTAGGCATAACTTTCCACATTCACAAATTGTTGGTTATAACTTCAACTTTTCTAGCAATTCCTTCAAAATTGGCTCATATTGAACAATCACATGATACATGCGGTTCGATCTCTATTTTCTTCAACTTTTGGCTTTTGCAAACACAAACTCACGAAAGTACTTCTCTCGTCTTCTTTATTATCTTGTGAAGTCCTTCAAGACTCACACCTTCTCGACGGGTTATTAATTCTTCTCTTCACAAACCTGGAGGGATCCACTCTTCTCTTGCAAATAGCCGGCCTCTCAACAGGTCATCAAACCTGGAGACACACCTTCAACGGAGATTACCAAAATTTCACCTTTACACCTTTCAGGATTGAACCAATGCTCTAATACCACTTGTTGGACAATATAAGGTGGTCCCTGATAATATCATAGGGCACAAAGAGGATTGAAGAGGGAGAGAAACATTATGCTCACTTCATTATATATTAAAACTCCACTCTTTCATAATAACATAACAAAAGGAATATATATAGGTGCAAAAGGATAATTCTAGACAGAAAACTACTAAATGCTTTCACACTCATAGTATGAACTTGGTCATCTTATAAACACAAAATCATGCACCTAATAACTTCTATGCATCTAATCACATAGATATCCTAAAAGCCACATAGATAACATCAAAGTGCATGAACTTATAATATTCAAAATTATATTTTCAACAAAGACTAGTCTAGGACCGAAGAAACCAAATTTGACACTGTGAAAGACCTGGGCAAAGCACTGGAGTTGTCCTGAAAAGACTGATTATGGTCCCGCCATATTGTCCTTAGAAATTGAATTTGTGTCAACAATTGTCTCATTCACTTCAACATAATCGGACTATTTTCATTTAGATATTCAACCACCCTAGAAGAAGACCTGGAGGTAGGGTGTTCATGGTTCGGTTTGAGTAGGTTATCCTCTAAAAGATGATCAAATAAACTTGGTCAATTTTTCAAATGTTAGAATCAAATCAAATCAATTAAGTTGGTTTTTCATTGCTTCGGTTTATAACTTAAACTTAAAAAGCTCCCAGCGAAACTGGACATAAAAAAACATTGAAAATAAAACAAAAACAGAAGCTTTACAAGTCCAATCTGTGGTACCTGGTACTATTGACCCTAAGCTGCTCAACACAAACACTCTACAGAACCAAGAAAACCGCTTCTAACAAAGCAAACTGATACTCTAAGAAGTAATTAAAAAAAAACTTCCGATAAAGTTTAAGAAAAAACTGAGGTTTTTGAAATTTATGATTTAAAAATGTCATAATAAATGATTTCTTAATTAAGGAGAGTGTCAAGTCAATAAAGGATTAGTAAAAGGAATGGAGTAAGTATTTGTATAGCTAAAGCTTTTTGTTAAATGTAACGTAGAATTTTAAAATTAAAATTATAAATTCAAAAATATATTATTTATTTTTAAACTGAATAGTAAAAAAAAAAAATGTTATATGAATCAAAACGGGGACTTTTAACAAGAAGAGAGAGATCCAGAAAGAGCCATCACTTATCGTTCTATGCTCAACTGGAAGATAAATGTCAGGCAAACTGATTCTACGCGTCTTCCTCATTTACACTTTAATGAGGCAAACGTGTTTACCCTATCAATAAACAAGTGACGCCTTTAACTACAATTATTAATACTTAACCATAGTTAGCTAATATATATTTTACACATATTTTAAATATATAAAATAAGTAATATTTAACTTTCAAACCTTTTTTTAAATGCTCGAATGCTAATTCATTGGAAGTCAACTAACTTTTTTTCAGCCAAATTTCATTTTTAATAT
Organism: Lycium ferocissimum; assembly: GCF_029784015.1. Taxonomy (NCBI): domain Eukaryota; kingdom Viridiplantae; phylum Streptophyta; class Magnoliopsida; order Solanales; family Solanaceae; genus Lycium; species Lycium ferocissimum. The sequence goes on along the minus strand of NC_081345.1, from coordinate 30,928,624 downwards.
CTCACCGTATAAGATGAGATTTCTCCCAACTCTCAAACAACACCGGGTATAGCTTTGGGCAATTTTCTCGCTTGATGTAAAAACATAAAACTACTTTTCTTAGCAACCAATATTAAACCGAAAAGAACATCATGATGTAGTAGCGATTAATGCACGAACAAGTGAATGAATTTGGATTCACATCACAATGGTATTACAACAGCAAAACTGTCCGGATGCCATTTTAATATGATTAATGTATTAACTTTTTCTTACTTTGATTGACATAGAACGCATAGAGCTCATTCTTCCTTATCGAGACACAACACTCGGATGTATAGTTTTGATGTTCCTTTTTTGTTTTCTCACTTAAGTGAACTCGTTTTCAATATGCTAATTTTTGGGAGCTTAAATTGATACCTACATTCCAGATTGGAGATTGTTCCTTTCTTTAGTAGGATGGAAGAATTGGTTTCCCGATCTTCCCTTTATGTACATCCCATCCTCCATCTAAGGAATAGGGATGGAAAATTGATATAAAAAAAATGTATAACCCTTTGCATTCGTCCCTTGTTACCTTGAATCACAATGAACACTACAAATCCACTTGAAATATATATTAATCAGCAGTAAGCATGTTACCTACCAGAAAAAGTGACGCTAGCTCTGGAAATAAAAGAGGAAGACGTGCAGGAAATTAAAGAAAGAAGAAGTTGACGGCAACCCTAAGTCTTTCTACCATTAGTTAGTTAGTATAACCATACTTCCTTTTAGGTTAATTAGTACTTTCACTGCCTTTTCAAATTTTTTAATAAACTAAGACTCCAATAAACTTTAGTTTGTCTTTTATGGTTAACTTAACTACATTGGGTGTATCAATGTAAGTTTCTCTTAATAATGGAGAGCAAGGCAATTTTCACAATTAATTTTCATCCATCAGGTATATATATCATCTTCCCCCAACACAAACAATTAATGATTCTTTAAACAATCTGTCTTCCTTTGACTTTCAACCTAATACTAAATGTTTTTGGACCGCTTATGACATATTATACTTTGTTTATCAGTTGATCATGGTCAAGTGATGTATATTCTCAATTTAATTTTTAACAATTAAGGTTAAATTCAGTGATTTGGTATAATTTCGTGTATGACTAAGTATTTGGGTGCTGCTATTTGGCACAACTCGAAATGGCACAACTTGGCACAACCCACTTAAAAAGTCCTAATTACCCTTAATGAAGATGGCTCTAAACAATTTTTTATTTTTTTCCCTCCAAGACTAAGTCATAATTACACTTAGGCATGCTCAACTTTTCCGTTTTTCAAACACCTCGAGAAGATGAGCAATCTCGTTTTTATACATTTAGACGTTATACATTAATACATTAGACTTTGCCTCTTTTTATTTTAATTTTATAATTTTATACCATTTAAATAATAGAAAAATCCCTAATTACATACAACAGGTGCCTCTTTTTTATTTTATTTCATCTTCCACAACAGTTGCCTCTTACTCTTTTCTCTTCTTCCTTTGCCAAAATCACAAACATAAAATGGACCCAAAACATTTTCAAGTTGATAATAACAATGTAGCTGAAAACGTTGATTAAAGAAACCGATGATTACAACGGTGAAAATGTTTAACAACATCAACATTTTAGATATAAGGGCAACCTTGAATAATGTTTGTGATCAAGGTAAATGACAATGTTTGCTCTCTAATGTTGGAGAAAATGAAGACTTAAGATCCGCAGGGATTTCAAGGCGGAGGTCTAGACCCATACTTGGACAAATAAGATTTGCTAAGGCCCAACTTCTGTGCGTGGTGGGGGTAGGAAAAGAGAAATACTCCCGATCACTTCGAGGACTACGAAGAGGATCCTTTACGGATTTCCATGAACATCAAGCATGACGTGACGTATTTAAGCATTTAAGCTAGATGAGGAATGAACGAGGAGAGATTTACACATGAACAATTTTTACAAGGTCCTCTTTAAAGGGATGACATTTGAAAGTAAAGATTCAATGTTTTCATTTTACGGTAGAGCGCACCGCATTGAAAGTGGTTTGGTGCGAAAAATAGCGTTAAAAAACATAGTGGTTTTGTTAATTATGTTGTCTGAATATGGATAATAGGTCAAGGAAAGGAAATGAAAAGAAATCGAGCAAAAGGATTGAATGTAAAGCTCGTGTTAATGTCAAGTACATGGTCGACGGGATCTATGCGGCGGTCACTGTGGTCAAAGTTTTTCGAGCATAATCAAGGCTGATGCCGGCATTATCACGATTTATGCCTTCACACAGGAAATGAGCAGGAGTTTGAAGAAAATGGTTGCTCACGACATTGTGCTTGAGGGACCCTCTGCACAGCATACATTCTTGGAAGCGGCCGGTGGTCCCGAGAATTGGGACGTACCCACAAGGACCGCAAATTACATTTGTGGGAGCAGAGGTCGAGAACCTGTCCACCGACATGAAGCAATAAATGTGTTTTTTTCTGACATGCGACAATTGATAGGAAGTTTTTCTATGACCAAGAGACCACGAAAAGGGGGGACGAATCGGGAAGGGGTTTATACACATTCTAAGTAGATATCTTGAATTTTTTTAGGATATTTTTATTTCCACTCAATTGGGGGAATCCAAGGGGATGCCCCTTTTTTTATTATTGGGGGGAATCAAAAACCCATCCCCCACTTGGGTGTGCTTTGGGAAAAAATTTTTGGAAATTTTCATTACAAATACGTTTTTCTACTTGGGTTTAAGCCTAAGGGGTTGCTCCAACCGAAAACATACCAATGCGTAGATATTGGGGCCCATCGAAATAAAAGATGCCGAAACCACAAGTATTTATTTTGGCACAAATTTTTCGTGTAAAGGTTTTTGCCCCAAACGGTTAAAAATTGCGAGGGGAAATTTTGGCCAAAAATTTTTTTAAAATTACTATTGATGAATTTGTTGGAAAATGGGAGGCATTTATTTAAATATATGATGACAAAATAGAAGACGTTCTCAATTTGTTTTTTGGAAAGGGAGAAGTTTTCGGGTTCCTTTATACCTAAAGCACTATTTTGGGTCAAGACGCTCGTCCACACAAAGGTGCGAGGGTATGCATGTTTTTTTTGATGGCTATATTAGTGGTTCTAGCACACTAAAGCAAGTTTGTTTGAAAGAATACGAGATAGCCTTGAGAGCAAAGTTTGATAAAGAGTTAACTTTGAATTTATTTCTAGGTATACGTATAAAGTTTTCTTCCGGATTCTTGTAGTGAGGAACAAATACAAACTCATTACACTTAATAACATATGATCTTTTTTATGGACCGTAGCTAAAAAGTATCATCTGGTGGAAATGAAAGCATTCACGAAGATGTCAAGTGGTGGAAGGTGTGGAGAAGTTCGACGTTGCGTATTATTCAATTAAGAATGATTTTCATGGCAATATATTTGTGTTCCTGAAGGAATATAACAAAATGGCGAATATTTGGAATGCAATTGCAAACACTTTGAATCTACTTATATTTTGTGTTGCCATACTAGAAGTTATGTCAAAAAAAGGGATTGACATAATTTCCCCCGGAGGTTTTATAATTAAAAGGGGGGAAAAGAGCATTTATTCAAAATTATAAATTTCCCCCGGGGGAAACCCCAAACCCAACCAAAAATTAAAAGAAAATTTTTGTTTTTGAAAAAAGGTTTTGGGTGGTCCTATTTTAATTATAGTGAAGGAAAATTAAAAAGACTTTAAAAAGGGAATTTAAAAAACCGGGCCCCGGGCCCTTTTTTTAGATCGGGAAAGAATAAGCCGGGCCACGCCGGGGGGGGGATTTAGAGATTTAATTTCACATACAAAAAAACCCCAAAAAAAGATCCCCACGGGAAGGGCCACCAATTTGACGAGGCGGACGGGAAAAAGTTTTTTGGGGAGGGGACCGGTATGGGCCGATGTGGCACCTTACGCCAATGAAAATAATGAAATGGAGGTATCACGCTAATGCATTGAGCACAATGGTGGTACAAGTACAAGAAGGCGTGCACAAGGGAGTGCGAGAACTGACCTAATGCCAGAATGGTGACAACGCTATGAGGGATAATAACGAGTAGGAAGAAATGAACAAGACGCAACGTAGAGTGCAAGAACAAGAAGGGCGGACGTGTAGTGGGGTACAAGTTACGGTAGTTATAGTTATAATAGTGTGGCAAAGATGTTCAAACAGTGATCATCCAAATCTTAACGGAAGTTTTATTTTGTGTTTCAAATAGTGATGCATTATTTGTTTGTTAGTATTGCAAGTTTTTGTATGTATTGATTGAATTGGAAGTTTTATTTTGTGTTTCAAAATAGTGTAAATGTTAATGTACTGGATGATGCATTATTTGTTTGTTAGTATTGCAAGTTTTTGTATGTATTGCGTAACAAAATTGGGAATGTTCTGCCTAACTTTTGAAAAAATTGTCTTTAAAAAAAATAGTTTCATAAATTCTCCCATATTACTTGTTCAATAGAAATTATTAAAAATCTGAGAAAACGTAGTAAAATATCATTTTAAAATTCGGAAAATTCAATTATTCTTTCTTAATGGAGGGAATCCAACATTTTTGGGATTGAAAAACGTTTAGGAGGGAAAATGAAAAGGTGAAAAGGTGCCTTCTCACTCCAATTTACTACTCCTATTTAAGAACGTTCAGCACTAACTTATTAGTTACCCTAAAAAATTTCAATACAAAGTAGTTTTGCAAACCAAAAAATTTTGTTGATAAATGGCCGATTTCACTCAAGTCCATCCGAGTCACCGTCCCCACCCCGTTTCAGAATAAGGCTGAGTAGATCTTATGCAACGTTGGATGATGTGGTACTCACATTTCCATTATTTCCATTATTTTTTTCTTTGTTAAAATTACAATGTATTTATAAATATTATTTCTCTCTCTCTCTCTCTCTCTACTTTTTTTTTGGTTTGCGTACAACCGCCGTATCTCAATACATTCCACCTCGAGTCACTACCACTGGGATTGTTCATCACAATGTCGTATGGACAGCCAAAATTGTACCTGGTCAAATAAGGAGAGGAATCCAGATGGATGGAAAGAATTCGTCAAGGGGTAGGTTTCTGAAGAAGGAGACGTGCCGGATTTTGTGTTGTTTAGGAGTGATGAATTTGTTAAATTTAGGGTTGTTAATGCATTTACCCATTGTTCGTAGCTTTTGCAAATGCATTACCAGACGTTTTGGTTTGAAACGTCTTTGAACTTTGTATGCTCTTAATTATGAATATCAATATCAATATTTTATGAATTTGGGTTTATAGAATGCTGTTTTAAGTTCTTAAAATGTTACATCCCGTATTTTCGTGCGTTAAGTCGCATCATAGGTTAGTCACATAAGCTCAAAGGACAGATTATGTTTGAAGTTATAAGTGTTTATGTTATGTTCTAACAAGTGATAAGTAAGTGCCGCGAAGGTTTGAGGTTAAACGAATCGGAAAACAAAATAAGTTTGCTAAGTTTGGGATGTTAAATAAGTTATACAAGATCAGGATGAGTTTTGGACATATCCAAGTATGCAACAAAGAGATCGGTGTATAAAAGTCTTAGTCTCGAAATAATTTCATGGATGAACAAGAATCGCTATAGAAGCGGTGAACGCATCAAGCATAAACGACATTACACATGACTTCGAAGCAACTATATAAAGGGGTTTAACCCCTCATTTTCAGCCAAGAAATCAGCCCAAAAATATTTCCCAAAAATTCTAGAGAATTCTCTAACCTTCCCTCCATTAAATTCCAACGCGAGTTAAGTAAAATCTCCGATTCTGTTCCGCCGCGTATAGTTACGATTATAATATTGTGTTGTGAGTTTGGGTTTGGAAGTAAGGAAAGTATTGGAGATATCGCGGTATTAGCGGGAAGTAAGGTATGAATCTTCTCTTTTTTGGTATCATTTAAGGCTTATTTACAGAGATAAATTTATGGAATAATTATGTAGCAAATCTGCTTTATGGAGGAGGAGAAAATATCATGTGGAGTATTTGATGGAATATTTTGGTAGTAACGAGGTTGTTTTTGTTGTTGTTATTGGTTGTTGATTGTTGGTATTGAGAATTCGGGCAGGCATATAATATGAGACGGCCGTCCAATTTTCTATGGTATCTTAAAAGGAATTTATTTAGAGACTTAAGATACGAGTGTGACAATGAGCCTAATGATAATACGAATGGTTGCCTATGTAGATTATGAGATGATGAACGATCCTAAATAAATCGCGCGACAGAAGCAAGTTGGAAAGCCCGGAGAGTAAGCTCCAAAGGTATGCAGGCTAGTCCCTTTCTTCTAAAGGCATGATTCCTTCTTTTAAGAATCCAATAGGTGTTTTTCAAATGTCCCATGATCCTTTTGTGTGAATCCATAAATGTTTTCCAAGAATATTCTTATTCTCAAAGGCTGTAAATTCACATTCATAGAGTTCATGATTCCAAGGCATGACTTTTTTTCTTGATAATTCATAAATATTTTCCAAAATGTTCCTATTTTTCCGAGTCAAAGATTTATGATTCTATAAGCTTTTATGACAACAACAACGGACATGTTTTTACAATATGAATGACGATGTTAAAGACGCAGAATGTTTCTATGACGATGATGATTTTAATTCTAGAAATTTCAAAGCTTATGATGTTAATACTATTATGAGATTATTGAGCTTATTTCATGATTTTCTTGATTTTATTCATTGTTGATCTCACCTTATAATAATCGTTCCTTCAAGGTGGGATAAAATATAATGATTGATCCATAATATTACCTGAGTCGCCAAACCTTACGTCACTCCGATATACATGGGCTTCGATTGGCTCCCGCGCATGCTTTATATATATGTATGTATTTTTTCACACCGAACGCGCGCTATAGTCGGCCGGGAACGACACCTATCAGGCAACCACCGATCACTGGCATTACACACCGAGTCCCGCGGGGCCGGTATCGTTACACACCGAGTCCCGAAAGTTGCCGGTATGTTACACACCGAGTCCCGAAAGTGGTCGGCACGTTACACACCGAGTCCCGAAAAGGCCGGGTACGTTATGATGATGATATTATATATATGTATGTAAGAAAAAGTTTTTTAAAAGTCGAGCATACATGACATCCGCCTTACGAGGCATCCGCATGTACAGTTATCTCTCTTATTCCAGCGTTACCTTCCATATCTATATTATGTTGTTATTCATGCCTTACATACTCGCAGACATTATTCGTACCGACGTTCTTCGTGATGCGCATTTCATGCCACGCACGTGTATACAAAGGAGTGGAGGATATTAGTAGTACATGTTCCAAACCTGATTGGCGAGCTCCATTTCCTTCCCAGTGTTGCCGAGTCGTAGTATCTATGTTATGGTATCTTGATTTATGTTAGAGACTTTGCATACAGAGTCACGTATATAACATGTTTGCCTTGTAAGCCGGGCCTGTAGTAAGCCACGTATCATTATACATTATGTTACAAATTTCATATGATTGCGCATTTTACTTGATTGAGAAAGACGAAAAACATGTTTTTGAAAAGCTTTAGTTACGCACTCTATTTCATGATTTAAGAGTCAAGTAAGATTATGAGTATAACGAGAATCCGTCGGGTTCGCTTTCGCCCTAAGTGAGCTTCCGGTGCCCATCATGCCCTATCAAAAGTCAGATTATAAAGTTTTTGCACCAGTGAAAAAACTTAAATTTGTAATAAGTTTAAAAATAATGCCACTTAACTTTAAAAACAATGTCACTTAAATTCGTGATTATTTTAAATTTAATAAAAATAAAATAATTAACCTGGACTATTTAAATATCAATCATATTTTCCAAGTTTGTTGTTCTAATAGTGACCCAATCTGGATGAATTTGCAAGTAATGTTAGACTTTCTTTAAGTATTTTTTGTGTACCAAACCAACAAAAAAAAAAAGCCTTCAACAAGAACACAAAGACAGTAACAACGTAATAGAGCCAAAATCTTACATTGTGCATGCTTTTTGCTACATTAACCAACTTACCATGTTTCAAAATAAAAACTAAGACATATAACAGAAGCAGACCATCTTAACATCAAAACAACTTCTTTCAAAACATAGATTAAATGACTAAAGCACCAACATGTTAGAGTAGAAAAACTATATCATCCATACTAAAGATCAATATTGTTGACTTCTTCAATGTAAGCCCAAAACCTGCGCCTCAGCTCCCAAAGTTCATTCCTAAGATTCCTCACAATGTGCCTAAGTTCTTTCACTTCAGCCTTCAAAGCCGCAATCTCCCATACTGGAGCTGGCACTGGATCATACGAAGAACCTTGAGTAGTTGAACTTATGTTTTGGGAAGACATCTTTTTTGGAAATTTTTAGAAAGTGAAAGTAGATAATAGATTTTGCTTGTTAGGGTTTAGTATTTAATGATGTAGAAGCATTTAATATGTTGGTTGATCTTCTCACCTGCCAAATTTTTCTTTTTATTTGCCAATACCAAAATTGATTACCGTGTGATTATGAATTTTAAATTTCAAATACTATTCTCTTAAGAAACTTACCATGTACTCCTTTGTTAGTCATAATCTAGTGTTTTTTAATAGTTTTTATAATACAATGAAATTTAATAGTAACGATGCAAAATAATGGCATGTTAATACAATGCAAAATATAACACAATGTAACGTATAATACTGGCATGTTAATAGTAAGAATGCAAAATAATAACATACCATAACGACTAAAAAAAGTACTAACATATTTCTAATAATTAACTTGTCTAATATAAAAGGACTAGGAATGTAAAAACAACATACCCTAACATAAAGGTATTGTAGTACTTCCATAACAAAAATTAACTTAACAATAAAGTTAACCTAATACCCACTAAAACGAAGGGGGATGAGGGGGGAGTAACAACATCATCCGCATTCAACTTAGCAAAATGGAACAGGCTCTCAAAAGCATCCTCTCCAATCTCCATCCAATTTCACTAAGGTGTTCCACGTTTAATGTCGAGCGACGGTTCCTAACCTCGTTCAACCGAGATTCTAAGGCATTTAAACTAAGGATGAACATCTCATCGGTAAGAGTGACCCGGTTTTCCGTTGCATCCGAACGCGCCTTTATCAAAAATCCGTGTCATCCAACTTATGTACGCATTCTTTAGCGCGCGTAGTAGGTGTTCCATTTCTCGCGAATAATAATACAAAAATTTAATTTTTTACCTAAGGCCGAAATCGATGAAACCCTAGTCCGACTACTTTGTTGCCGAAAATGAAAGTACTATACTTGGAGTTGATAGAGACTTTTTTCGCAGTATTGAAATGTATGCAAACAAAGAGAATAAGGAATGTAGCATGCTGTTTCTCTTTCTTTTTTAAATAGTTAAAACATGCCATTTCAATCGTGATCGCCTATCAACCGCATTTAATGACCGATACTTATTGCAATACACCCAATTCCCATTATATATTATTATTTTATAATATAATTTTAATTTTATTTAATTCTTGTAAATTTGATCGCAAATTCATCATTAATAAAATTGTTCGTATATTAAATTCAAATAACAATTATACAAAGTTGTTCTACTTTGTTGTGCTCATAGAAAATACATTTAAATGCGGGGAAATCTAATACAATTTATCGTGAGGAGTCATAGCTTTCGAGGGTCATTGTTAGGCTTGTTGATAGAAGGCAACATAATTTTCCGGCCTGAAGCCGCAATGCCTTACACGCATCATCATTATCTCCTCAAGGGCACGACCCATCCACATGTCGACTTAACGTAGCAACTTCCACTCTCAATTGATGAATCTAACAAAATAAGCGACCGCGCATTGCCCATCTGGACACACTACGGACTGGGGCGAGTAGTGTTAGGGACATTCACTGTGTTACTCATCATTTTCACCTTTAAATAATATATAAAAAAAATTAAAAACAATAAATATTAGGTGGATGTAACCCAAGAGTAAAAGAACGAAACCTTTCAATATTTTGATTTGATGTCTACAAGAGATTTGGTTTCGGATTGCTCGAGGTAAGATCTTTGTATGTAGTAAGGTTTTAATAGCAAATGATGTTGAATGGTCAAAAAAATTAAGAACAAAGCACGCCTAGCCAATAGCAATTCGTTACTTTCCTTGGCAAATGAAGAAGTGGTCATCTAAATCGTTTTTTCCCATACTAACGTGCGCCGATATACGTAAAGTCAAAATTATCACCATTCACCGCCTTTTTTTCATTTTCCACCAATAACACATTTTTTTTTTTTTGTAATTTCATCATTAATACATAGCTTCAAAATAAAAAAACATTAGATTTCCCTCTCAAAAGTTGTTTTCGGATCAAATTTTTTAGATTTGCCCCCATGTTTTGGATCAAAAGGAAAAAAACATAGAGGGAAAATTTCAATCTGAAAAATAAAATTCAAACTGAAAATTTATTATTACTCCACTTAATGTAATCCTTAGATAATTTCTTCATCTACTTGCATTTGGAAAGTGTTTAATATGGAATTGCCAAATGTTGATTTTTAATGTTACCAATTATCTATGTGATCATATATACTCTATGTTGATTGTTCTATTTTATTTACTTGATTTTGAGATAAAATATAGAAAATAAAAAATAAATTTGATGAGGTCCAGCTTGATCCAACCGGACCACCAATGTCAGGCGGAAAGGTGACTCTAAATGTGATTCAATTTGATCCAACATAAGCAAGTCAACACAAGAGTCAACAAACCGTAAACCCTAAACCCTGAATTGAGACTACGACCACTTCAACATTGAGATCCAACTTGATCCAATTGGACCACCAATGCTTGGTGGAATGAAGGTGTGACTCTAATTATATCAAGGTCAAGTGTTTTTTATCTTCAATTTTGTCACGCCCCGAACCATGGCTCCTGGGCGTAACACGCACCGGCCTTGCTTGCATGTGTCCGAGCGAACCTCATGGCTTGCTTGTCAACACGGGCATCAAAACGATATAATCTATATGATGCAATTTAAATGAATCATGAAAATGTAATTTGCGAATAAAGTCTTCTAAATTATCTCATAAAGATGAAAATTCATGAAAACGTAATACCGTTAAACATGAAAGCATAACTAACTCTCGTGAGCTAATATCCGTCTATGAAACCTCTAAAACATGTTCGAATACTAACACTGACATGGCCCCGGGACTACCGTAAACCGAATACTAACGTACTCCATGTTTAACCCGAGAGAGTCAGCTCACCAATAAGCCGATAACCGAGGTGATCCTACATCGCACAGTATGCTCGAAAATCGGTACCGCACCATGAAGTGCAGCCCCGAGCAAAGGGACGTTACATACGATGAATAGTACTAGTACGTAAACCCGCCGAAATGAAGAATACGGCACAACATAGGTATAGGTGACATGAATCGAAACCGAATATAACTCGAATACGAGTACGAGACGAGTAAAGTCTCGAAAACAAGAAATCAACGAAAAATACACGTATATAAAACTCCTTGTAACGCGGGGAATGCTATAGTGTAACCGACAACACGACCGTGCATTGCGCCCTACCAGAGAACACTCACACCTTGCCAGGGGATATGAGATTTAAGTAATAATAAGCATGTAAGGATCCAAACCGCATAACGAAGGTGTTGCCTCCTCGTCGACAACCCTTATCCTACTAAGTGGCGACGTAGTTTCAGTGCCAGTCCGAGCCTTCTGCTAACTAAGCAATCCCAAAACACGAACATGATATAGCTACGTTTAAGCCCATGATTTTCGTGAAGTAACTTGTAAATAACTTGTAATCATGATTTCACAAATAACTTGAATACGGTTTCATGAAATATCTTGTAATATGGTTTCATAAGATAACTTGTCATAGTATTGCAAACATGTTCTCGATTCAACAGTATTAACAATAGTTCAAAATTATATATATAATTTGACTTGAAAATACGCTTGTAACTTGCTACATAGAATCATAAAATTTCATATAAACATAATGAGAACACAGGAGGAAGAATTCAACGATTCGATGGATTAAGCTAGGGTTCCTAATACCGTAATGGAAGATTAGTAATACAATAACGAATATGTATACAAAGTTCATGCGTATATAAATACATAAATACGGTCTACCAATAAGCCGGGTTTAATGCCCCTGGTGCTCGAACTTCACGGATATTAAGAAACTAAGCAATGGGAAGAACGTAGAGATTCCCACATGTCGGATGGAAGTTCTACATACCATATCTCAACTTGGAATTAAAGACTGAAGCCACAGGATTTCCAAAACCTTGAATTTTGAACCGAGATGGGGTTTTTTTAAAACCCCCATGTTAAAAAGAGGTTTTGCTTTAAGATCATGAACGTATGTTGGGGATTGGAAGTGGAAAGGCTTACCTTT